>NC_091355.1:4589543-4649543 GCF_038502225.1 Cherax quadricarinatus
TGGTGCAAAATTATAAATTTTTACATCAACATTAATGAAAAAAATATATCTTTAAACGTATAAGAGAAAATTTTAGAAAGGACTTAATTTTAAATGAGTTCTTGCTAATTGACCAGTTTTACATATTCGGCACGACATATATATATATATATATATATATATATATATATATATATATATATATATATATATATATATATATATATATATATATATATATACATATATATATATATATATATATATATATATATATACATATATATATATATATATATATATATATATATATATATATATATATAATGACCCAATCATCTTTAGCTTGAGAGATGCGTCATCTCCCACCTGAAGATGCTGGTAAGAAGGAGGTAGTCATCTCCTTGAGGCATGTTGTCTGTGTTGGACCAGGGATGCTGCCTTACCTGTGTCTGGAATTTAATTATAATTGTGTGTGTGTGTGTGTGTGTGTGTGTGTGTGTGTGTGTGTGTGTGTGTGTGTGTGTGTGTGTGTGTGTGTGTGTGTGTGTGTGTGTGTGTGTGTGTGTGTGTGTGTGTGTGTGTGTGTGTGTGTGTGTGTATGTGTTAGAGAGAGAGAGAGAGAGAGAGAGAGAGAGATGAAAGTCGTATCTTCTAAGCTAAATCGAGTCTCCCGTGTAGTAATTTCATCCATCTTTCATACCTCTTTCCTTTCCTTTTTTTCCTTCCCCACCTCCCCCTTTCCGCCTGCCCATATTTTCCCCTCCTGCCACTTTTCACACCATTCTCTCGCTCACCCGGGCGACAGAGGGGGCACTGAACCAAAAACCGCACAAAGTATAACAGAAGATTTCACCAGTTGAGTTTGAGCTTGCTTGGCTGCTCATACTGCCTCGATTTACATCTTACAGCCACAAAATATTTCTCTGAAGTTTCTCAATTTTTGGCCCGCGAGCTACAGAGGTGGCGAAGGAGGAGGAGGAGGAATAGGAGTAGGAGGAGGAGGAGGATGAGGATGAGGATGAGGAACGAGGCAGGAGGATGGAAACAATGAGGAGGACAGAAGTCAGTGAATTTCTTCGGATTTTGCTAGCGAGAGAATAAATTGTTGAAGAAAATCAGCATTTACCCTCCAGGTTCTGGAAGTCCCTGGAACAACAGGCCTTTGACGATATCTGGAGCATTATTCTTTAGATCCTGGAAGTCTCTGGAACAACAGGCCTTTGAAGATCCCTGGAACATTATCCTTTAGGACCTGGAAGTCCCTTGAACAACAGGACCTTGAAGATCCCTGAAAGAACAGGCCCTTGAAAATCCCTAGAACATTATTCTCAATGTTCTTGAAGTCCCTGGAACATTATTCTCAATGTCCTTGAAGTCCCTGGAACATTATTCTCAATGTCCTTGAAGTCCCTGGAATAACAGGACCTTGGAGATCCCTGGAACGATAGAACCTTGAAGATCCTTGGAACGACAGGACCTTGAAGGTCCCTGAATGACAGGGCCTTGAAGTTCTTTGAAATATTTACCCTCAAAGTTCTTGAAGATCACTGGAACGACAAGACCTACAAGATCCCTGGAACGACAGGCTCTTGAAGATCTCTGGTATGACTGGACCTTCAAAATTTCTCAAGCAATATCTCCAAAGGATAAAAAAATCCTGCAGAACAAGGCAATTCTGCAAGTGAGGAACATCAGCCATGAAATTCTCGAGACAGAAAAAAAATGAAACACTGGACTGGAGGCTCAATAATGGCCTGTAACAGAAGATTACTTTAAGAATAAGTTCTGCAACTTAGAATTAACGGAACAACCAAGTTCTAACACTGAGGGGTTCTGGATCAACAAGGAAATGGTAAGTGACAACCCTAGAACCTGAACACTAGGACTCTGCGACCTAATTACTAAGAGACCTAGGAACTAAAACTAGGAATCTAGAGACTTTACAAGATATTTGTCTGCCTGACTGCCTGTCTGCCTGTCTTCCTGGCTGCCTGCCTGCCTGCCTCTCCTCCTGCCTACCTGCCTCTCCCCCTGCCTGCCTGCCTGCCTGCCTGCCTGCCTGCCTGCCTGCCTGCCTGCCTGCCTGCCTGCCTGCCTGCCTGCCTGCCTGCCTGCTTATCCCACTGCCTCCCTGCCTGAGAGAGTTTAGCTAGCAGGGATAGAGGTGGTCAATATCAACTAACTCAGGTTAATGAGATCATAAAATATCTTAATAACATTATGGAGATCATCTGTGTTATTACTAATTACCTTAGCCCAGTCACTGCAAGAGGTGGCAAGACTCCTGGTATCCGGACACTGCTGCTCCTCTATCCGCACGCGCCTTAATTATCCGGATATTAAGGGGAGTTTATCCGGATATAAAGTGGATGCTACCCATATGTTAAGTAGAGTTTATCCACCTGTTGGTTTGACATCCGTACTCCAACCTCTAGCTCTCACCCCTCTCTCTCTCTCTTCCTTTCCTCTTTACTCCTCTTCCTCTCTCTCCTCTTCCTCCTCCCTTCCTTTCTCTCTGTTCCACCTCCTCCTCCCCCTCTCTTCCACCTCCTCCTCCCTCTTCCTCCACCTCCTCCACCTCCTCCACATCCTCCACCTCCTCCCCCTTCCCTCCACGGCAGATTAACGAGATGATTAACGAGGATTAGAAGGTGTTATCAGGGAGCATGATTCGCGGCTGGTCCCTCGATCTGAGACCATCGTTGGAGGGTGATTAGTAACTTTTGAGGATGATTAGAAGAGTTTTAGATAACTGGGATGATCGAGGAGTTTTAAGGATGATTAGAAGAGTTATAAGGATGATTGGGGAGACTTAAGAAGGATTAGAAGAATTTTAAGGATGATTGGGGGAGTTTTAAGGATGATTAAAAAAACTGGAGAAATTTTAAATATGATTGGGGAGTTTCAAGAATAATTCGGGAGTTTTAAGGATGATTGATGGATGATTCAGGGAGTTTCAAAAATAATTGGGGAGTTTTAAGGATGATTAGGGAAGTTTTAAGGATGATTAGTGGAGTTTTAGGGAAGATTAGTCGAATTTTAAGGATGATTAGGGAAGTTTTAAGGATGATTAGTGGAGTTTTAGGGAAGATTAGTCGAGTTTTAAGGATGATTAAGAAAGTTTTAAGGATGATTAGTGGAGTTTTAAGGATGATTAGGGAAGTTTTAAGGATGATTAGTGGAGTTTTAGGGAAGATTAGTCGAGTTTTAAGGATGATTAAGGAAGTTTTAAGGATGATTAGTGGAGTTTTAAGGATGATTAGGGAAGTTTTAAGGATGATTAGTGGAGTTTTAAGGATGATTAGGGAAGTTTTAAGGATGATTAGTGGAGTTTTAAGGATGATTGGGGTGATTATAAAGAATGTTCATGCGATTAGAGGAATAAATAAAGGAGAAGAGAATCCAGATAAGAATTAGGAATAAAAAATCAGTAGAAAATATTTTACCCAAATTAAAATTAATAAAGAATAAGCGAAAATAAAAGATTTAGAGGCTGTAAAAATGAGAACAATAAATATATTATAAGAGGGAGTAATAAAGTTGGGGAAAATAAAAATTGATAGAAATAAAGAAAACGAAGACATAAAACAGTGAAGAAGACTTTAATACCTAAAATATAAATTAAACTGAGGTATACAGAGTGAGGTATATACAGTGAGGTATACACAATGAGGTATACACAATGAGGTATACACAGTGAGGTATACAGAGTGAAGTATACACAGTGAGGTATACACAGTGAGGTATACACAATGAGGTATACAGAGTGAGGTATACACAGTGAGGTATACAGAGTGAGGTATACAGAGTGAGGTATACACAGTGAGGCATGCACAGTGAGGTATACAGAGTGAGGTATACACAGTGAGGTATACAGAGTGAGGTATACACAGTGAGGTATACACAGTGAGGTATACAGAGTGAGGTATACACAGTGAGGTATACAGAGTGAGGTATGCACAGTGAGGTATACAGAGTGAGGTATACACAGTGAGGTATACACAGTGAGGTATACACAGTGAGGTATACAGAGTGAGGTATACACAGTGAGGTATGCACAGTGAGGTATACAGAGTGAGGTATACACAGTGAGGTATACACAGTGAGGTATACAGAGTGAGGTATACAGATTGAGGTATACACAGTGAGGTATGCACAGTGAGGTATACAGAGTGAGGTATACACAGTGAGGTATACACAGTGAGGTATATACAGTGAAGTATACACAGTGAGGTATATACAGTGAGGTATGCACAGTGAGGTATACAGAGTGAGGTATACACAATGAGGTATACACAGTGAGGTATATACAGTGAGGTATGCACAGTGAGGTATACAGAGTGAGGTATACACAATGAGGTATACACAGTGAGGTATATACAGTGAGGTATACACAGTGAGGTATATACAGTGAGGTATACACAGTGAGGTATACACAATGAGGTATACACAATGAGGAATACACAGTGAGGTATACACAGTGAGGTATACACAATAAGGTATACAGAGTGAGGTATACAGAGTGAGGTATACAGAGTGAGGTATACAGAGTGAGGTATACACAGTGAGGTATACACAATGAGGTATACACAGTGAGGTATACAGAGTGAGGAATACACAGTGAGGTATACACAGTGAGGTATACACAGTGAGGTATACACAATGAGGTATACACAGTGAGGTATACAGAGTGAGATATACAGAGTGAGGTATACACAGTGAGGTATATACAGTGAGGTATACAGAGTGAGGTATACACAATGAGGTATACAGAGTGAGGTATACAGAGTGAGGTATACAGAGTGAGGTATACAGAGTGAGGTATACAGAGTGAGGTATACAGAGTGAGGTATACACAATGAGGTATACAGAGTGAAGTATACAGAGTGAGGTATACACAGTGAGGTATACACAGTGAGGTATACAGATTGAGGTATACACAGTGAGGTATACACTGTGGGGTATACACAGTGAGGTATACACAGTGAGGTATACATAGTAAGGTATACACAGTGAGGTATACACAGTGAGGTATGCACAGTGAGGTATACAGAGTGAGGTATACAGAGTGAGGTATACACAGTGAGGTATACAGAGTGAGGTATATAGAGTGAGGTACACAGAGTGAGGTATGCAGAGTGAGGTATACAGAGTGAGGTATACACAGTGAGGTATACAGAGTGGGGTATACACAGTGAGGTATACAGAGTGAGGTATACAGAGTGAGGTATACACAGTGAGGTATAAAGAGTAAGGTATACACAGTGAGGTATACAGAGTGAGGTATACAGAGTGAGGTACACAGAGTGAGGTATACAGAGTGAGGTACACAGAGTGAGGTATACAGAGTGAGGTATACACAGTGAGGTATACAGAGTGAGGTATACACAGTGAGGTATACAGAGTGAGGTATACACAGTGAGGTATACAGAGTGAGGTATACAGAGTGAGGTATACACAGTGAGGTATAAAGAGTAAGGTATACACAGTGAGGTATACAGAGTGAGGTATACAGAGTGAGGTACACAGAGTGAGGTATACAGAGTGAGGTACACAGAGTGAGGTATACACAGTGAGGTATACACAGTGAGGTATACACAATGAGGTATAGTGAGGTATACAGAGTGAGGTATACAGAGTGAGGTATACAGAGTGAGGTATACACAGTGAGGTATACAGAGTGAGGTATAAAGAGTAAGGTATACACAGTGAGGTATACAGAGTGAGGTATACAGAGTGAGGTATACAGAGTGAGGTACACAGAGTGAGGTACACAGAGTGAGGTATACACAGTGAGGTATACACAATGAGGTATAGTGAGGTATACAGAGTGAATTATACAGAGTGAGGTATACAGAGTGAGGTATACACAGTGAGGTATACACAGTGAGGTATATATATATAGATATATATATATATATATATATATATATATATATATATATATATATATATATATATATATATATATATATATATACATACATACATTCTTCGTTCAGATTTCAGGGATTTTCGACTTATCTTTGAGGAAAATTTACATTATTAAATAATTTTAATTTTAAGAAGTGCATATAAACAAGGAGTGTGTTAAGGCAGGTGTCAGCGCGTGACGTATTTCGTTCATTTTCGGAATCATTATCGTTCAGAACGCCCATACACTATGCTTTCATGGACGAAATGCAAAGAAAATCGATCGAAACTCAGGTGTATCTCAGCTGCTGCCTCACCTGAGCGATAAACTATGATTTAATATTGGCGAATAAATTAGAAACACATTGAACAGCTGTGGCCGAGGTATGGAAGTTGACGGAGATACCCAGTTGTGTCCAGCAGACACATGTGGTTGTGTGTCCAGCAGACACATGTGGTTGTGTCCAGCAGACACATGTGGTTGTGTGTCCAGCAGACACATGTGGTTGTGTGCCCAGCAGACACATGTGATTGTGTGTCCAGCAGACACATGTGGTTGTGTGTCCAGCAGACACATGTGGTTGTGTGCCCAGCAGACACATGTGGTTGATGTGGTTGTGTGTCCAGCAGACACATGTGGTTGTGTGTCCAGCAGACACATGTGGTTGTGTGTCCAGCAGACACATGTGGTTGTGTGCCCAGCAGACACATGTGATTGTGTGTCCAGCAGACACATGTGGTTGTGTGTCCAGCAGACACATGTGGTTGTGTGTCCAGCAGACACATGTGTTTGTGTGCCCAGCAGACACATGTGATTGTGTGTCCAGCAGACACATGTGGTTGTGTGTCCAGCAGACACATGTGGTTGTGTTCAGCAGACACATGTGGTTGTGTGTCCAGCAGACACATGTGGTTGTGTGTCCAGCAGACACATGTGGTTGTGTGTCCAGCAGACACATGTGGTTGTGTCCAGCAGACACATGTGGTTGTGTGTCCAGCAGACACATGTGGTTGTGTGTCCAGCAGACACATGTGGTTGTGTGTCCAGCAGACACATGTGGTTGTGTGTCCAGCAGACACATGTGGTTGTGTGCCCAGCAGACACATGTGATTGTGTGTCCAGCAGACACATGTGGTTGTGTGTCCAGCAGACACATGTGGTTGTGTCCAGCAGACACATGTGGTTGTGTGTCCAGCAGACACATGTGGTTGTGTGTCCAGCAGACACATGTGGTTGTGTGTCCAGCAGACACATGTGGTTGTGTGTCCAGCAGACACATGTGGTTGTGTCCAGCAGACACATGTGGTTGTGTGTCCAGCAGACACATGTGGTTGTGTGTCCAGCAGACACATGTGGTTGTGTGTCCAGCAGACACATGTGGTTGTGTGTCCAGCAGACACATGTGGTTGTGTGCCCAGCAGACACATGTGATTGTGTGTCCAGCAGACACATGTGGTTGTGTGTCCAGCAGACACATGTGGTTGTGTCCAGCAGACACATGTGGTTGTGTGTCCAGCAGACACATGTGGTTGTGTGTCCAGCAGACACATGCAGTTGTGTATCCAGCAGACACATGCAGTTGTGTGTCCAGCAGACATTCAGTTGTGTCCAGCAGACACATGCAGTTGTGTGTCCAGCAGACACATGCAGTTGTGTGTCCAGCAGACATTCAGTTGTGTCCAGCAGACACAGTTGTGTCCAGCAGTTGTGTGTCCAGCAGACATTCAGTTGTGTCCAGCAGACACATGCAGTTGTGTGTCCAGCAGACATTCAGTTGTGTCCAGCAGACACAGTTGTGTCCAGCAGTTGTGTGTCCAGCAGACATTCAGTTGTGTCCAGCAGACACATACAGTTGTGTGTCCAGCAGACACACATACATGTATTGAACTCCTCTTAATGTGCCATGACGCTGGTTTTTTGAAGTGTGTGAGAGAGCGAGACTGTCCTACAGCGGTGGTGTGTAAACACGTGACCTTTGTATAACGAAGGTAATGAAGGTGCGTGGTGACGCGTGCCTTTGTATACACGTAATGGCGTGAGTGACAAAGGTGAAGGAGGGGGGAAGGGGGAGGGGGTGTGCCGCTGTAAACACAAACTGAGTTGTTACAATCGCTATTGTAGCTATTAAAGGGTTCTGTGAAAGTAGATAGGTTTCAAACCTATTATAGTTACTAATTTATTTACCTAAAAATATTTGTGATGATCATAGAATGGTGGAATTTAATAGTGTGTAGGAGCGTCTTGGGGTAACTCAGTTTGATACCTATCGACTACACGAGGCTTATATTATGACTGCACGTCACATGTGGTCATATGTTTGGTCACATGTATAGTCATGTACGGACAGTTATGTACATGCAGCCATGTACGTCACACGTGTAGTCACATGCATATAGTCACGAACGTTCAGTCATGTATGAACAGTTATGTATGTGCAGTCATGTATGTACGTACAGGTATGAAAGTACAGTCACAGGACTACTAGTACAGTCACTTGGCTGTACTTGCATACGCGTGCGTACATTCGTGTACGTACAGTAACATGACTGTTACGCACATCACCTGTGCTGTCTTCCTCTTCCCTGAGCATCACCATTGCGTTAGCTCCTTCAATTATCTCTTTATTTATACCTCTCCATCTCCGTTTCCTCTCCCTCCCCCCCTTCCCCTCCGTCACTTCTCACTGGTTCCCTCTCTCATTATACATCTTCCCTTTCTCTTTCACCTCTCCTTCTCCCTTTCTATCTCATCTTTCTCTCTCATCTTACGCTTTCCACTCTCACTCTGTCATCCTCTACCATACCTTATTTTGTAATTTCTCTATCTATCACATTTTCTACACACACACACACACACACACACACACACACACACACACACACACACACACACACACACACACACACACACACACACACACACACACACACACACACACACACACACACACACACACACACACACACACAGACTTCATGATCTGAATTGTCTTAAGCGGAAAATGGGTCATGATTTACGCTGATAAAAGAGAGAAGTTGGTAAAGAAGGGAGATTGGTAGGGGAGGGAGAGGGAGGAGAGTGAGAGGGAGGGAGTGTGGTGAGGGAGGAGAGTGAAAGGGAGGGAGTGTGGTGAGGGAGTAGAGTGAGAGGGAGTGAGGTGAGTGAGGAGAATGAGAGGGATGAGTGTGGTGAGTGTGGCAATTGAAGGTTGGTTGAGGGTCATTAAGGCTGCAGGTCACCTGTTCACCACCAGTCAAGAATGCCTTAATATATATATATATATATATATATATATATATATATATATATATATATATATATATATATATATATATATATATATATATATATATATATATATATATATATATATATATATATATATATATATATATATATATATATATATATATATATATATATATATATATATATATATATATCGTGCCGAATAGGCAGAACTTGCGATCTTGGCTTAAATAGCAACGCTCATCTTGCCATATAGGACAAGTGAAAATTTGTGTATGCAATAATTTCGCCAAAATCATTCTGAACCTAACGAAAAAAATATATTTCACTGTGTTTGTTTAGTATTAAGTTATTGTAAACAAATCTAAAATATATTTAGTTGGGTTAGGCTAAAATAAATTGTTCTTGTTATAATAAGGTTAGGTAAGTTTTCTAAGATTCGTTTGGAGCAAAATTAAAAATTTTTACATTAACATTAATGAAAAAATATATCTTTAAACGTATAAGAGAAAATTTTAGAAAGGACTTAATTTTAAATGAGTTCTTGCTAATTGACCAGTTTTACATATTCGGCACGACATATATATGTATATATATATGTATATATATATATGTATATATATATGTCGTGCAGAATAGGCAGAACTTGCGATCTTGGCTTAAATAGCAACGCTCATCTTGCCATATAGGACAAGTGAAAATTTGTGTATGCAATAATTTCGCCAAAATCATTCTTAACCTAACGAAAAAAATGTATTTCACTGTGTTTGTTTAGTATTAAATTACTGTAAACAAATCTAAAATATATTTAGTTGGGTTAGGCTAAAATAAATTGTTCTTGTTGTAATAAGGTTAGGTAAGTTTTCTAAGATTCTTTTGGTGCAAAATTATAAATTTTTACATCAACATTAATGAAAAAAATATATCTTTAAACGTACAAGAGAAAATTTTATAAAGGACTTAATTTTAAATGAGTTCTTGCTAATTGACCAGTTTTACATATTCGGCACGACATATATATATATATATATATATATATATATATATATATATATATATATATATATATATATATATATATATATATATATATATATATATATATATATATATATATATATATATATATATATATATGAAAAAGAGGATAAATAAATGTACAAGGTATGATATAGCACGTAATGAAAGTAGTTTGTTAGATTATGTATTGGTGGATAAAAGGTTGATGGGTAGGCTCCAGGATGTACATGTTTATAGAGGGGCAACTGATATATCGGATCATTATTTAGTTGTAGCTACAGTTAGAGTAAGAGGTAGATGGGACAAGAGGAAGGTGGCAACATCAAGTAAGAGGGAAGTGAAAGTGTATAAACTAAGGAAGGAGGAAGTTCGGGTGAGATATAAGCGACTATTGGCAGAAAGGTGGGCTAGTGCAAAGATGAGTAGTGGAGGGGTTGAAGAGGGTTGGATGAGTTTTAAAAATGCAGTATTAGAATGTGGGGTAGAAGTTTGTGGTTATAGGAGGGTTGGTGCAGGAGGAAAGAGGAGTGATTGGTGGAATGATGAAGTAAAGGGTGTGATAAAAGAGAAAAAGTTAGCTTATGAGAGGTTTTTACAAAGCAGAAGTGTTATAAGAAGAGCAGAGTATATGGAGAGTAAAAGAAAGGTGAAGAGAGTGGTGAGAGAGTGCAAAAGGAGAGCAGATGAAAGAGTGGGAGAGGCACTGTCAAGAAATTTTAATGAAAATAAGAAAAAAATTTGGAATGAGTTAAATAAGTTAAGAAAGCCTAGGGAAAGTATGGATTTGTCAGTTAAAAACAGAGTAGGGGAGTTAGTAGATGGGGAGAGGGAGGTATTAGGTAGATGGCGAGAATATTTTGAGGAACTTTTAAATGTTGAGGAAGAAAGGGAGGCGGTAATTTCATGCACTGGCCAGGGAGGTATACCATCTTTTAGGAGTGAAGAAGAGCAGAATGTAAGTGTGGTGGAGGTACGTGAGGCATTACGTAGAATGAAAGGGGGTAAAGCAGCTGGAACTGATGGGATCATGACAGAAATGTTAAAAGCAGGGGGGGGGGATATAGTGTTGGAGTGGTTGGTACTTTTTTTTAATAAATGTATGAAAGAAGGGAAGGTGCTTAGGGATTGGCGGAGAGCATGTATAGTCCCTTTATATAAAGGGAAGGAGGACAAAAGAGATTGTAAAAATTATAGAGGAATAAGTTTACTGAGTATACCAGAAAAAGTGTACGGTGGGGTCATAATTGAAAGAATTAGAGGTAAGACAGAATGTAGGATTGCGGATGAGCAAGGAGGTTTCAGAGTGGGTAGGGGATGTGTAGATCAAGTATTTACATTGAAGTATATATGTGAACAGTATTTAGATAAAGGTAGGGAAGTTTTTATTACATTTATGGATTTAGAAAAGACATATGACAGAGTGGATAGGGGAGCAATGTGGCAGATGTTGGAAGTATATGGAACAGGTGGTAGGTTACTAAATGTTGTAAAGAGTTTTTATGAGGATAGTGAGGCTCAGGTCAGGGTGTGTAGAAGAGAGGGAGACAACTTCCCGGTAAAAGTAGATCTTAGACAGGGATGTGTAATGTCACCATGGTTGTTTAATATATATATAGATGGGGTAGTAAAAGAAGTAAATGCTAGGGTGTTCGGGAGAGGGGTGGGATTAAATTATGGGGAATCAAATACAAAAGTTACTTTTTGCTGATGATACTGTGCTTATGGGAGATTCTAAAGAAAAATTGCAAAGGTTAGTGGATGAGTTTGGGAGTGTGTGTAAAGGTAGAAAGTTGAAAGTGAACATAGAAAAGAGTAAGGTGATGAGGGTATCAAATGATTTAGATAAAGAAAAATTGGATATCAAATTGGGGAGGAGGAGTATGGAAGAAGTGAATGTTTTCAGATACTTGGGAGTTGACGTGTCGGCGGATGGATTTATGAAGGATGAGGTTAATCATAGAATTGATGAAGGAAAAAAGGTGTGTGGTGCGATGAGGTATATGTGGAGTAAAAAAAAACGTTATCTATGGCGGAAAAGAAGGGAATGTATGAAAGTATAGTAGTACCAACACTCTTATATGGGTGTGAAGCTTGGGTTGTGAATGCAGCAGCGAGGAGGCGGTTGGAGGCAGTGGAGATGTCCTGTTTAAGGGCAATGTGTGGTGTAAATATTATGCAGAAAATTCGGAGTGTGGAAATTAGGAGAAGGTGTGGAGTTAATAAAAGTATTAGTCAGGGCAGAAGAGGGGTTGTTGAGGTAGTTTGGTCATTTAGAGAGAATGGATCAAAGTAGAATGACATTGAAAGCATATAAATCTATAGGGGAAGGAAAGCGAGGTAGGGGTCGTCCTCTAAAGGGTTGGAGAGAGGGGGTAAAGGAGGTTTTGTGGGCAAGGGGCTTGGACTTCCAGCAAGCGTGCGTGAGCGTGTTAGATAGGAGTGAATGGAGACGAATGGTACTTGGGACCTGACGATCTGTTGGAGTGTGAGCAGGGTAATATTTAGTGAAGGGATTCAGGGAAACCGGTTATTTTCATATAGTCGGACTTGAGTCCTGGAAATGGGAAGTACAATGCCTGCACTTTAAAGGAGGGGTTTGGGATATTGGCAGTTTGGAGGGATATGTTGTGTATCTTTATATGTGTATGCTTCTAGACTGTTGTATTCTGAGCACCTCTGCAAAAACAGTGATTATGTGTGAGTGTGGTGAAAGTGTTGAATGATGATGAAAGTATTTTCTTTTTGGGGATTTTCTTTCTTTTTTGGGTCACCCTGCCTCGGTGGGAGACGGCCGACTTGTTGAAAAAAAAAAAAAAAAAAAAAAAAAAAAAAAAAATATTATATATATATATACATATATATCTATATATATATATATATATATATATATATATATATATATATATATATATATATATATATATATATATATATATATATATATATATATATATATATATATATATATATATATATATATATAGTTAAAGAGTAAGGGTCAGAACAAATTTACTGATAAAGTTACTCACATTTCACTACAATGGGAATAAAACTCTACGTAGATGCCCAGTCACATTTTATTTTGCATTAAAATTCGACGGAGATATCTACCCACTTCTTGATACGACTGAGTTGAAGCTTCACAACAGTGGTTGCCCAACTTTTTCATGCAGCCGCCCCTTGGATCCCAGGCCACATCCCTACCACCGCCCCCTTGGATCCCAGGCCACATCCCTACCACCGCCCCTTGGATCCCAGGCCACATCCCTACCACCGCCCCCTTGGATCCCAGGCCACATCCCTACCACCGCCCCTTGGATCCCAGGCCACATCCCTACCACCGCCCCCTTGGATCCCAGGCCACATCCCTACCACCGCCCCCTTGGATCCCAGGCCACATCCCTACCACCGCCCCCTTGGATCCCAGACCACATCCCTACCACCGCCCCCTTGGATCCCAGGCCACATCCCTACCACCGCCCCCTTGGATCCCAGACCACATCCCTACCACCGCCCCCTCACACACACATACTAACACACCTCATTTTTTTATAAAAGGCTTATTGGAAATTCAAAACGACAACTAATCTAACACTATAAACAAGCATATTTATTTCACAAATAAAAAATATAATTAAATCAGTTTATTTAACAATAAATTTACATCTCATCATAAACTACATTATTTTCACAATTTTAATGAGATGGATGTGCTTGGTGCAGGAACATCTTTGAGCGCGGGTTCAAATCCCGCCCGTGGTATGGTTTGGAACATCTACTTCTCAACATCAGTCTTGAAGGTGTACTAAGAAGTCTTAGATCCCCACGTTCAATAATTTTCAGTCAGTTTCTTTACTCGGAAAGAAGTTTGGTGACTACTGAAACCTCACTCTACTAAATATGACGTTGGAGAGGCAATAAAGTACATCTTGACTTTGTTCCACAGTGCAGGGTAGTGGTCACAGTGCAGGGAAGTGGTCACAGTGCAGGGTAGTGGTCACAGTGCAGGGTAGTGGTCACAGTGTAGGGTAGTGGTCACAGTGCAGGGAAGTGGTCACAGTGCAGGGAAGTGGTCACAGTGCAGGGAAGTGGTCACAGTGCAGGGTAGTGGTCACAGTGCAGGGTAGTGGTCACAGTGCAGGGTAGTGGTCACAGTGCAGGGTAGTGGTCACAGTGCAGGGTAGTGGTCACAGTGCAGGGTAGTGGTCACAGTGCAGGGTAGTGGTCACAGTGCAGGGAAGTGGTCACAGTGCAGGGTAGTGGTCACAGTGCAGGGAAGTGGTCACAGTGCAGGGTAGTGGTCACAGTGCAGGGTAGTGGTCACAGTGCAGGGAAGTAGTCACAGTGCAGGGTAGTGGTCACAGTGCAGGGTAGTGGTCACAGTGCAGGGTAGTGGTCACAGTGCAGGGAAGTGGTCACAGTGCAGGGAAGTGGTCACAGTGCAGGGAAGTGGTCACAGTGCAGGGTAGTGGTCACAGTGCAGGGAAGTGGTCACAGTGCCGGGTAGTGGTCACAGTGCAGGGAAGTGGTCACAGTGCAGGGTAGTGGTCACAGTGCAGGGTAGTGGTAACAGTGCAGGAAAGTGGTCACAGTGCAGGGTAGTGGTCACAGTGCAGGGTAGTGGTCACAGTGCAGGGTAGTGGTCACAGTGCAGGGTAGTGGTCACAGTGCAGGAAAGTGGTCACAGTGCAGGGTAGTGGTCACAGTGCAGGGTAGTGGTCACAGTGCAGGGTAGTGGTCACAGTGCAGGAAAGTGGTCACAGTGCAGGGTAGTGGTCACAGTGCA
Organism: Cherax quadricarinatus; assembly: GCF_038502225.1. NCBI lineage: Eukaryota > Metazoa > Arthropoda > Malacostraca > Decapoda > Parastacidae > Cherax > Cherax quadricarinatus. The sequence continues at coordinate 4,604,495 of NC_091355.1, forward strand.
GGGTAGTGGTCACAGTGCAGGGTAGTGGTCACAGTGCAGGGTAGTGGTCACAGTGCAGGGTAGTGGTCACAGTGCAGGAAAGTGGTCACAGTGCAGGGTAGTGGTCACAGTGCAGGGTAGTGGTCACAGTGCAGGGTAGTGGTCACAGTGCAGGAAAGTGGTCACAGTGCAGGGTAGTGGTCACAGTGCAGGGTAGTGGTCACAGTGCAGGGTAGTGGTCACAGTGCAGGGTAGTGGTCACAGTGCAGGGTAGTGGTCACAGTGCAGGAAAGTGGTCACAGTGCAGGGTAGTGGTCACAGTGCAGGGTAGTGGTCACAGTGCAGGGTAGTGGTCACAGTGCAGGGAAGTGGTCACAGTGCAGGGAAGTGGTCACAGTGCAGGGTAGTGGTCACAGTGCAGGGTAGTGGTCACAGTGCAGGGAAGTGGTCACAGTGCAGGGTAGTGGTCACAGTGCAGGGTAGTGGTCACAGTGCAGGAAAGTGGTCACAGTGCAGGGTAGTGGTCACAGTGCAGGGTAGTGGTCACAGTGCAGGGTAGTGGTCACAGTGCAGGGAAGTGGTCACAGTGCAGGGAAGTGGTCACAGTGCAGGGTAGTGGTCACAGTGCAGGGAAGTGGTCACAGTGCAGGGTAGTGGTCACAGTGCAGGGTGGTGGTCACAGTGCAGGGCAGTGGTCACAGTGCAGGGTAGTGGTCACAGTGCAGGGTAGTGGTCACAGTGCAGGGTAGTGGTCACAGTGCAGGGTAGTGGTCACAGTGCAGGGTAGTGGTCACAGTGCAGGGCAGTGGTCACAGTGCAGGGTAGTGGTCACAGTGCAGGGAAGTGGTCACAGTGCAGGGAAGTGGTCACAGTGCAGGGTAGTGGTCACAGTGCAGGGTAGTGGTCACAGTGCAGGGTAGTGGTCACAGTGCAGGGCAGTGGTCACAGTGCAGGGTAGTGGTCACAGTGCAGGGTAGTGGTCACAGTGCAGGGCAGTGGTCACAGTGCAGGGTAGTGGTCACAGTGCAGGGTAGTGGTCACAGTGCAGGGTAGTGGTCACAGTGCAGGGTAGTGGTCACAGTGCAGGGTAGTGGTCACAGTGCAGGGCAGTGGTCACAGTGCAGGGTAGTGGTCACAGTGCAGGGAAGTGGTCACAGAGCAGGGAAGTGGTCACAATGCAGGGTAGTGGTCACAGTGCAGGGTAGTGGTCACAGTGCAGGGAAGTGGTCACAGTGCAGGGTAGTGTTCACAGTGCAGGGTAGTGGTCACAGTGCAGGGAAGTGGTCACAGTGCAGGGTAGTGGTCACAGTGCAGGGTAGTGGTCACAGTGCAGGGTAGTGGTCACAGTGCAGGGTAGTGGTCACAGTGCAGGGAAGTGGTCACAGTGCAGGGTAGTGGTCACAGTGCAGGGAAGTGGTCACAGTGCAGGGCAGTGGTCACAGTGCAGGGTAGTGGTCACAGTGCAGGGAAGTGGTCACAGTGCAGGGTAGTGGTCACAGTGCAGGGTAGTGGTAACAGTGCAGGGAAGTGGTCACAGTGCAGGGTAGTGGTCACAGTGCAGGGTAGTGGTCACAGTGCAGGGTAGTGGTCACAGTGCAGGGTAGTGGTCACAGTGCAGGGTAGTGGTCACAGTGCAGGGTAGTGGTCACAGTGCAGGGTAGTGGTCACAGCGCAGGGAAGTGGTCACAGTGCAGGGTAGTGGTCACAGTGCAGGGTAGTGGTCACAGTGCAGGGTAGTGGTCACAGTGCAGGGTAGTGGTCACAGTGCAGGGTAGTGGTCACAGTGCAGGGAAGTGGTCAAAGTGCAGGGTAGTGGTCACAATGCAGGGAAGTGGTCACAGTGCAGGGTAGTGGTCACAGTGCAGGGTAGTGGTCACAGTGAAGGGTAGTGGTCACAGTGCAGGGAAGTGGTCACAGTGCAGGGTAGTGGTCACAGTGCAGGGTAGTGGTCACAGTGCAGGGTAGTGGTCACAGCGCAGGGTAGTGGTCACAGCGCAGGGTAGTGGTCACAGTGTAGGGCAGTTGTCACAGTGCAGGGTAGTGGTCACAGTGCAGGGTAGTAGTCACAGTGCAGGGTAGTGGTCACAGTGTAGGGCAGTGGTCACAGTGCAGGGTAGTGGTCACAGTGCAGGGTAGTGGTCACACTGCAGGGTAGTGGTCACAGTGCAGGGTAGTGGTCACAGCGCAGGGTAGTGGTCACAGCGCAGGGCAGTGGTCACAGTGTAGGGCAGTGGTCACAGTGCAGGGTAGTGGTCACAGTGCAGGGTAGTGGTCACAGTGCAGGGAAGTGGTCACAGTGCAGGGTAGTGGTCACAGTGTAGGGTAGTGGTCACAGTGCAGGGAAGTGGTCACAGTGCAGGGTAGTGGTCACAGTGCAGGGTAGTGGTCACAGTGCAGGGTAGTGGTCACAGCGCAGGGTAGTGGTCACAGCGCAGGGTAGTGGTCACAGTGTAGGGCAGTGGTCACAGTGCAGGGTAGTGGTCACAGTGCAGGGTAGTGGTCACAGTGCAGGGTAGTGGTCACAGTGCAGGGTAGTGGTCACAGTGCAGGGTAGTGGTCACAGTGCAGGGAAGTGGTCACAGTGCAGGGAAGTGGTCACAGTGCAGGGTAGTGGTCACAGTGCAGGGTAGTGGTCACAGTGTAGGGTAGTGGTCACAGTGCAGGGAAGTGGTCACAGTGCAGGGTAGTGGTCACAGTGCAGGGTAGTGGTCACAGTGCAGGGTAGTGGTCACAGCGCAGGGTAGTGGTCACAGCGCAGGGTAGTGGTCACAGTGTAGGGCAGTGGTCACAGTGCAGGGTAGTGGTCACAGTGCAGGGTAGTGGTCACAGTGCAGGGTAGTGGTCACAGTGCAGGGTAGTGGTCACAGTGCAGGGTAGTGGTCACAGTGCAGGGTAGTGGTCACAGTGCAGGGAAGTGGTCACAGTGCAGGGTAGTGGTCACAGTGCAGGGTAGTGGTCACAGTGAAGGGTAGTGGTCACAGTGCAGGGTAGTGGTCACAGTGCAGGGTAGTGGTCACAGTGCAGAGAAGTGGTCACAGTGCAGGGTAGTGGTCACAGTGCAGGGTAGTGGTCACAGTGCAGGGTAGTGGTCACAGTGCAGGGTAGTGGTCACAGTGCAGGGAAGTGGTCACAGTGCAGGGTAGTGGTCACAGTGCAGGGTAGTGGTCACAGTGCAGGGTAGTGGTCACAGTGCAGGGAAGTGGTCACAGTGCAGGGTAGTGGTCACAGTGTAGGGTAGTGGTCACAGTGCAGGGAAGTGGTCACAGTGCAGGGTAGTGGTCACAGTGCAGGGAAGTGGTCACAGTGCAGGGAAGTGGTCACAGTGCAGGGTAGTGGTCACAGTGCAGGGTAGTGGTCACAGTGCAGGGTAGTAGTCACAGTGCAGGGTAGTGGTCACAGTGTAGGGTAGTGGTCACAGTGCAGGGAAGTGGTCACAGTGCAGGGTAGTGGTCACAGTGCAGGGAAGTGGTCACAGTGCAGGGAAGTGGTCACAGTGCAGGGTAGTGGTCACAGTGCAGGGTAGTGGTCACAGTGCAGGGAAGTGGTCACAGTGCAGGGTAGTGGTCACAGTGTAGGGTAGTGGTCACAGTGCAGGGAAGTGCTCACAGTGCAGGGAAGTGGTCACAGTGCAGGGTAGTGGTCACAGTGCAGGGTAGTGGTCACAGTGCAGGGTAGTGGTCACAGCGCAGGAAAGTGGTCACAGTGTAGGGTAGTGGTCACAGTGCAGGGAAGTGGTCACAGTGCAGGGTAGTGGTCACAGTGCAGGGAAGTGGTCACAGTGCAGGGAAGTGGTCACAGTGCAGGGTAGTGGTCACAGTGCAGGGTAGTGGTCACAGTGCAGGGAAGTGGTCACAGTGCAGGGTAGTGGTCACAGTGTAGGGTAGTGGTCACAGTGCAGGGAAGTGGTCACAGTGCAGGGAAGTGGTCACAGTGCAGGGTAGTGGTCACAGTGCAGGGTAGTGGTCACAGTGCAGGGTAGTGGTCACAGAGCAGGAAAGTGGTCACAGTGTAGGGTAATGGTCACAGTGCAGGGTAGTGGTCACAGTGTAGGGAAGTGGTCAGAGTGCAGGGTAGTGGTCACAGTGCAGGGAAGTGGTCACAGTGCAGGGTAGTGGTCACAGTGCAGGGTAGTGGTCACAGTGTAGGGTAGTGGTCACAGTGCAGGGTAGTGGTGGTCACAGTGCAGGGTAGTGGTCACAGTGCAGGGAAGTGGTCACAGTGCAGGGTAGTGGTCACAGTGCAGGGTAGTGGTCACAGTGCAGGGTAGTGGTCACAGTGTAGGGTAGTGGTCACAGTGCAGGGTGGTGGTCACAGTGCAGGGTAGTGGTCACAGTGCAGGGAAGTGGTCACAATGCAGGGTAGTGGTCACAGTGCAGGGTAGTGGTCACAGCGCAGGAAAGTGGTCACAGTGCAGGGTAGTGGTCACAGTGCAGGGTAGTGGTCACAGTGCAGGGTGGTGGTCACAGTGCAGGGTAGTGGTCACAGTGTAGGGTAGTGGTCACAGTGCATGGAAGTGGTCACAGTGTAGGATAGTGGTCACAGTGTAGGGCAGTGGTCACAGTGCAGGGTAGTGGTCACAGTGCAGGGTAGTGGTCACAGTGCAGGGTAGTGGTCACAGCGCAGGAAATTGGTCACAGTGCAGGGTAGTGGTCACAGTGCAGGGTAGTGGTCACAGCGCAGGAAAGTGGTCACAGTGCAGGGTAGTGGTCACAGTGCAGGGTAGTGGTCACAGTGCAGGGTAGTGGTCACAGTGTAGGGTAGTGGTCACAGTGCAGGGCAGTGGTCACAGTGCAGGGTAGTGGTCACGGTGCAGGGAAGTGGTCACAGTGCAGGGTGGTGGTCACAGTGCACGGTAGTGGTCACAGTGCAGGGTAGTGATCACAGTGCAGGGAAGTGGTCACAGTGCAGGGTAGTGGTCGCAGTGCAGGGTAGTGGTCACAGTGCAGGGTAGTGGTCACAGTGTAGGGTAGTGGTCACAGTGCAGGGAAATGGTCACAGTGCAGGGTGGTGGTCACAGTTCAGGGAAGTGGTCACAGTGCAGGGAAGTGGTCACAGTGCAGGGTAGTGGTCACAGTGTAAAGTAGTGGTCACAGTGTAGGGTAGTGGTCACAGTGTAGGGTAGTGATCACAGTGTAAAGTAGTGGTCACAGTGTAGGGTAGTGGTCACAGTGTACGGTAGTGGTCACAGTGCAGGGTAGTAGTCACAGTGCAGGGTGGTGGTCACAGTGCAGGGTAGTGGTCACAGTGCAGGGTAGTGGTCACAGTGCAGGGTGGTGGTCACAGTGCAGGGAAGTGGTCACAGTGCAGGGTAGTGGTAACAGTGTAGGGTAGTGGTCACAGTGCAGGGTAGTGGTCACAGTGCAGGGTAGTGGTCACAGTGCAGGGTATTGGTCACAGTGCAGGGTAGTAGTCACAGTGCAGGGTAGTGGTCACAGTGCAGGGAAGTGGTCACAGTGTAGGGTAGTGGTCACAGTGTAGGGTAGTGGTCACAGTGCAGGGTAGTGGTCACAGTGCAGGGTAGTGGTCACAGTGCAGGGTATTGGTCACAGTGCAGGGTAGTAGTCACAGTGCAGGGTAGTGGTCACAGTGCAGGGAAGTGGTCACAGTGTAGGGTAGTGGTCACAGTGCAGGGTAGTGGTCACAGTGCAGGGAAGTGGTCACAGTGCAGGGTAGTGGTCACAGTGTAGGGTAGTGGTCACAGTGCAGGGTAGTGGTCACAGTGCAGGGTAGTGGTCGTAGTGCAGGGTAGTGGTCACAGTGCAGGGAAGTGGTCACAGTGCAGGGTAGTGGTCACAGTGCAGGGTAGTGGTCACAGTGCAGGGTAGTGGTCACAGCGCAGGAAAGTGGTCACAGTGCAGGGTAGTGGTCACAGTGTAGGGAAGTGGTCACAGTGTAGGGTAGTGGTCACAGTGCAGGGCAGTGGTCACAGTGCAGGGTAGTGGTCACAGTGCAGGGTAGTGGTCACAGTGCAGGGTAGTGGTCACAGCGCAGGAAAGTGGTCACAGTGCAGGGTAGTGGTCACAGTGTAGGGAAGTGGTCACAGTGTAGGGTAGTGGTCACAGTGCAGGGAAGTGGTCACAGTGCAGGGTAGTGGTCACAGTGCAGGAAAGTAGTCACAGTGCAGGGTAGTGGTCACAGTGCAGGGTAGTGGTCACAGTGCAGGGTAGTGGTCACAGTGCAGGGTAGTGGTCACAGTGCAGGGTAGTGGTCACAGTGCAGGGTAGTGGTCACAGTGCAGGGTAGTGGTCACAGTGCAGGGTAGTGGTCACAGTGCAGGGAAGTGGTCACAGTGCAGGGAAGTGGTCACAGTGCAGGGTAGTCGTCACAGTGCAGGGTAGTGGTCACAGTGAAGGGTAGTGGTCACAGTGCAGGGTAGTGGTCACAGTGCAGGGTAGTGGTCACAGTGCAGAGTAGTGGTCACAGTGCAGGGTAGTGGTCACAGTGCAGGGTAGTGGTCACAGTGCAGGGTAGTGGTCACAGTGCAGGTTAGTGGTCACAGTGCAGGGAAGTGATCACAGTGTAGGGTAGTGGTCACAGTGCAGGGTAGTGGTCACAGTGCAGGGTAGTGGTCACAGTGCAGAGTAGTGGTCACAGTGCAGGGTAGTGGTCACAGTGCAGGGTAGTGGTCACAGTGCAGGGTAGTGGTCACAGTGCAGGGTAGTGGTCACAGTGCAGAGTAGTGGTCACAGTGCAGGGTAGTGGTCACAGTGCAGGGTAGTGGTCACAGTGCAGGGTAGTGGTCACAGTGCAGGGTAGTGGTCACAGTGCAGGGTAGTGGTCACAGTGCAGGGTAGTGGTCACAGTGTAGGGCAGTGGTCACAGTGCAGGGTAGTGGTCACAGTGCAGGGTAGTGGTCACAGTGCACGGTAGTGGTCACAGTGCAGGGTAGTGGTCACAGCGCAGGAAAGTGGTCACAGTTCAGGGTAGTGGTCACAGTGTAGGGAAGTGGTCACAGTGTAGGGTAGTGGTCACAGTGCAGGGAAGTAGTCAAAGTGCAGGGTAGTGGTCACAGTGCAGGGTAGTGGTCACAGTGCAGGGTAGTGGTCACAGTGCAGGGTAGTGGTCACAGTGCAGGGTAGTGGTCACAGTGCAGGGTAGTGGTCACAGTGCAGGGTAGTGGTCACAGTGCAGGGTAGTGGTCACAGTGCAGGGTAGTGGTCACAGTGCAGGGTAGTGGTCACAGTGCAGGGAAGTGGTCACAGTGCAGGGAAGTGGTCACAGTGCAGGGTAGTGGTCACAGTGCAGGGAAGTGGTCACAGTGCAGGGTAGTGGTCACAGTGCAGGGAAGTGGTCACAGTGCAGGGTAGTGGTCACAGTGCATGGTAGTGGTCACAGTGCAGGGTAGTGGTCACAGTGCAGGGAAGTGGTCACAGTGCAGGGTAGTGGTCACAGTGCAGGGAAGTGGTCACAGTGCAGGGCAGTGGTCACAGTGCAGGGTAGTGGTCACAGTGCAGGGAAGTGGTCACAGTGCAGGGTAGTGGTCACAGTGCAGGGTAGTGGTCACAGTGCAGGGTAGTGGTCACAGTGCAGGGAAGTGGTCACAGTGCAGGTTAGTGGTCACAGTGCAGGGTAGTGGTCACAGTGCAGGGTAGTGGTCACAGTGCAGGGTAGTGGTCACAGTGCAGGGTAGTGGTCACAGTGCAGGGTAGTGGTCACAGTGCAGGGTAGTGGTCACAGCGCAGGGAAGTGGTCACAGTGCAGGGTAGTGGTCACAGTGCAGGGTAGTGGTCACAGTGCAGGGTAGTGGTCACAGTGCAGGGTAGTGGTCACAGTGCAGGGTAGTGGTCACAGTGCAGGGTAGTGGTCACAGTGCAGGGAAGTGGTCAAAGTGCAGGGTAGTGGTCACAATGCAGGGAAGTGGTCACAGTGCAGGGTAGTGGTCACAGTGCAGGGTAGTGGTCACAGTGAAGGGTAGTGGTCACAGTGCAGGGAAGTGGTCACAGTGCAGGGTAGTGGTCACAGTGCAGGGTAGTGGTCACAGTGCAGGGTAGTGGTCACAGCGCAGGGTAGTGGTCACAGCGCAGGGTAGTGGTCACAGTGTAGGGCAGTGGTCACAGTGCAGAGTAGTGGTCACAGTGCAGGGTAGTAGTCACAGTGCAGGGTAGTGGTCACAGTGTAGGGCAGTGGTCACAGTGCAGGGTAGTGGTCACAGCGCAGGGTAGTGGTCACAGCGCAGGGCAGTGGTCACAGTGTAGGGCAGTGGTCACAGTGCAGGGTAGTGGTCACAGTGCAGGGTAGTTTTCACAGTGCAGGGAAGTGGTCACAGTGCAGGGTAGTGGTCACAGTGTAGGGTAGTGGTCACAGTGCAGGGAAGTGGTCACAGTGCAGGGTAGTGGTCACAGTGCAGGGTAGTGGTCACAGTGCAGGGTAGTGGTCACAGCGCAGGGTAGTGGTCACAGCGCAGGGTAGTGGTCACAGTGTAGGGCAGTGGTCACAGTGCAGGGTAGTGGTCACAGTGCAGGGTAGTGGTCACAGTGCAGGGTAGTGGTCACAGTGCAGGGTAGTGGTCACAGTGCAGGGTAGTGGTCACAGTGCAGGGAAGTGGTCACAGTGCAGGGAAGTGGTCACAGTGCAGGGTAGTGGTCACAGTGCAGGGTAGTGGTCACAGTGTAGGGTAGTGGTCACAGTGCAGGGAAGTGGTCACAGTGCAGGGTAGTGGTCACAGTGCAGGGTAGTGGTCACAGTGCAGGGTAGTGGTCACAGCGCAGGGTAGTGGTCACAGCGCAGGGTAGTGGTCACAGTGTAGGGCAGTGGTCACAGTGCAGGGTAGTGGTCACAGTGCAGGGTAGTGGTCACAGTGCAGGGTAGTGGTCACAGTGCAGGGTAGTGGTCACAGTGCAGGGTAGTGGTCACAGTGCAGGGAAGTGGTCACAGTGCAGGGAAGTGGTCACAGTGCAGGGTAGTGGTCACAGTGCAGGGTAGTGGTCACAGTGAAGGGTAGTGGTCACAGTGCAGGGTAGTGGTCACAGTGCAGGGTAGTGGTCACAGTGCAGAGAAGTGGTCACAGTGCAGGGTAGTGGTCACAGTGCAGGGTAGTGGTCACAGTGCAGGGTAGTGGTCACAGTGCAGGGTAGTGGTCACAGTGCAGGGAAGTGGTCACAGTGCAGGGTAGTGGTCACAGTGCAGGGTAGTGGTCACAGTGCAGGGTAGTGGTCACAGTGCAGGGAAGTGGTCACAGTGCAGGGTAGTGGTCACAGTGTAGGGTAGTGGTCACAGTGCAGGGAAGTGGTCACAGTGCAGGGTAGTGGTCACAGTGCAGGGAAGTGGTCACAGTGCAGGGAAGTGGTCACAGTGCAGGGTAGTGGTCACAGTGCAGGGTAGTGGTCACAGTGCAGGGTAGTAGTCACAGTGCAGGGTAGTGGTCACAGTGTAGGGTAGTGGTCACAGTGCAGGGAAGTGGTCACAGTGCAGGGTAGTGGTCACAGTGCAGGGAAGTGGTCACAGTGCAGGGAAGTGGTCACAGTGCAGGGTAGTGGTCACAGTGCAGGGTAGTGGTCACAGTGCAGGGAAGTGGTCACAGTGCAGGGTAGTGGTCACAGTGTAGGGTAGTGGTCACAGTGCAGGGAAGTGCTCACAGTGCAGGGAAGTGGTCACAGTGCAGGGTAGTGGTCACAGTGCAGGGTAGTGGTCACAGTGCAGGGTAGTGGTCACAGCGCAGGAAAGTGGTCACAGTGTAGGGTAGTGGTCACAGTGCAGGGAAGTGGTCACAGTGCAGGGTAGTGGTCACAGTGCAGGGAAGTGGTCACAGTGCAGGGAAGTGGTCACAGTGCAGGGTAGTGGTCACAGTGCAGGGTAGTGGTCACAGTGCAGGGAAGTGGTCACAGTGCAGGGTAGTGGTCACAGTGTAGGGTAGTGGTCACAGTGCAGGGAAGTGGTCACAGTGCAGGGAAGTGGTCACAGTGCAGGGTAGTGGTCACAGTGCAGGGTAGTGGTCACAGTGCAGGGTAGTGGTCACAGAGCAGGAAAGTGGTCACAGTGTAGGGTAATGGTCACAGTGCAGGGTAGTGGTCACAGTGTAGGGAAGTGGTCAGAGTGCAGGGTAGTGGTCACAGTGCAGGGAAGTGGTCACAGTGCAGGGTAGTGGTCACAGTGCAGGGTAGTGGTCACAGTGTAGGGTAGTGGTCACAGTGCAGGGTAGTGGTGGTCACAGTGCAGGGTAGTGGTCACAGTGCAGGGAAGTGGTCACAGTGCAGGGTAGTGGTCACAGTGCAGGGTAGTGGTCACAGTGCAGGGTAGTGGTCACAGTGTAGGGTAGTGGTCACAGTGCAGGGTGGTGGTCACAGTGCAGGGTAGTGGTCACAGTGCAGGGAAGTGGTCACAGTGCAGGGTAGTGGTCACAGTGCAGGGTAGTGGTCACAGCGCAGGAAAGTGGTCACAGTGCAGGGTAGTGGTCACAGTGCAGGGTAGTGGTCACAGTGCAGGGTGGTGGTCACAGTGCAGGGTAGTGGTCACAGTGTAGGGTAGTGGTCACAGTGCATGGAAGTGGTCACAGTGTAGGATAGTGGTCACAGTGTAGGGCAGTGGTCACAGTGCAGGGTAGTGGTCACAGTGCAGGGTAGTGGTCACAGTGCAGGGTAGTGGTCACAGCGCAGGAAATTGGTCACTGTGCAGGGTAGTGGTCACAGTGCAGGGTAGTGGTCACAGCACAGGAAAGTGGTCACAGTGCAGGGTAGTGGTCACAGTGCAGGGTAGTGGTCACAGTGCAGGGTAGTGGTCACAGTGTAGGGTAGTGGTCACAGTGCAGGGCAGTGGTCACAGTGCAGGGTAGTGGTCACGGTGCAGGGAAGTGGTCACAGTGCAGGGTGGTGGTCACAGTGCACGGTAGTGGTCACAGTGCAGGGTAGTGATCACAGTGCAGGGAAGTGGTCACAGTGCAGGGTAGTGGTCACAGTGCAGGGTAGTGGTCACAGTGCAGGGTAGTGGTCACAGTGTAGGGTAGTGGTCACAGTGCAGGGAAATGGTCACAGTGCAGGTTGGTGGTCACAGTTCAGGGAAGTGGTCACAGTGCAGGGAAGTGGTCACAGTGCAGGGTAGTGGTCACAGTGTAAAGTAGTGGTCACAGTGTAGGGTAGTGGTCACAGTGTAGGGTAGTGATCACAGTGTAAAGTAGTGGTCACAGTGTAGGGTAGTGGTCACAGTGTACGGTAGTGGTCACAGTGCAGGGTAGTAGTCACAGTGCAGGGTGGTGGTCACAGTGCAGGGTAGTGGTCACAGTGCAGGGTAGTGGTCACAGTGCAGGGTGGTGGTCACAGTGCAGGGAAGTGGTCACAGTGCAGGGTAGTGGTAACAGTGTAGGGTAGTGGTCACAGTGCAGGGTAGTGGTCACAGTGCAGGGTAGTGGTCACAGTGCAGGGTATTGGTCACAGTGCAGGGTAGTAGTCACAGTGCAGGGTAGTGGTCACAGTGCAGGGAAGTGGTCACAGTGTAGGGTAGTGGTCACAGTGTAGGGTAGTGGTCACAGTGCAGGGTAGTGGTCACAGTGCAGGGTAGTGGTCACAGTGCAGGGTATTGGTCACAGTGCAGGGTAGTAGTCACAGTGCAGGGTAGTGGTCACAGTGCAGGGAAGTGGTCACAGTGTAGGGTAGTGGTCACAGTGCAGGGTAGTGGTCACAGTGCAGGGAAGTGGTCACAGTGCAGGGTAGTGGTCACAGTGTAGGGTAGTGGTCACAGTGCAGGGTAGTGGTCACAGTGCAGGGTAGTGGTCGTAGTGCAGGGTAGTGGTCACAGTGCAGGGAAGTGGTCACAGTGCAGGGTAGTGGTCACAGTGCAGGGTAGTGGTCACAGTGCAGGGTAGTGGTCACAGCGCAGGAAAGTGGTCACAGTGCAGGGTAGTGGTCACAGTGTAGGGAAGTGGTCACAGTGTAGGGTAGTGGTCACAGTGCAGGGAAGTGGTCACAGTGCAGGGTAGTGGTCACAGTGCAGGAAAGTAGTCACAGTGCAGGGTAGTGGTCACAGTGCAGGGTAGTGGTCACAGTGCAGGGTAGTGGTCACAGTGCAGGGTAGTGGTCACAGTGCAGGGTAGTGATCACAGTGCAGGGTAGTGGTCACAGTGCAGGGTAGTGGTCACAGTGCAGGGAAGTGGTCACAGTGTAGGGAAGTGGTCACAGTGCAGGGTAGTGGTCACAGTGCAGGGTAGTGGTCACAGTGAAGGGTAGTGGTCACAGTGCAGGGTAGTGGTCACAGTGCAGGGTAGTGGTCACAGTGCAGAGTAGTGGTCACAGTGCAGGGTAGTGGTCACAGTGCAGGGTAGTGGTCACAGTGCAGGGTAGTGGTCACAGTGCAGGTTAGTGGTCACAGTGCAGGGAAGTGATCACAGTGTAGGGTAGTGGTCACAGTGCAGGGTAGTGGTCACAGTGCAGGGTAGTGGTCACTGTGCAGAGTAGTGGTCACAGTGCAGGGTAGTGGTCACAGTGCAGGGTAGTGGTCACAGTGCAGGGTAGTGGTCACAGTGCAGGGTAGTGGTCACAGTGCAGAGTAGTGGTCACAGTGCAGGGTAGTGGTCACAGTGCAGGGTAGTGGTCACAGTGCAGGGTAGTGGTCACAGTGCAGGGTAGTGGTCACAGTGCAGGGTAGTGGTCACAGTGCAGGGTAGTGGTCACAGTGTAGGGCAGTGGTCACAGTGCAGGGTAGTGGTCACAGTGCAGGGTAGTGGTCACAGTGCAGGGTAGTGGTCACAGTGCAGGGTAGTGGTCACAGCGCAGGAAAGTGGTCACAGTTCAGGGTAGTGGTCACAGTGTAGGGAAGTGGTCACAGTGTAGGGTAGTGGTCACAGTGCAGGGAAGTAGTCACAGTGCAGGGTAGTGGTCACAGTGCAGGGTAGTGGTCACAGTGCAGGGTAGTGGTCACAGTGCAGGGTAGTGGTCACAGTGCAGGGTAGTGGTCACAGTGCAGGGTAGTGGTCACAGTGCAGGGTAGTGGTCACAGTGCAGAGTAGTGGTCACAGTGCAGGGTAGTGGTCACAGTGCAGGGTAGTGGTCACAGTGCAGGGTAGTGGTCACAGTGCAGGGAAGTGGTCACAGTGTAGGGTAGTGGTCACAGTGCAGGGTAGTGGTCACAGTGCAGGGTAGTGGTCACAGTGCAGAGTAGTGGTCACAGTGCAGGGTAGTGGTCACAGTGCAGGGTAGTGGTCACAGTGCAGGGTAGTGGTCACAGTGCAGGGTAGTGGTCACAGTGCAGGGTAGTGGTCACAGTGCAGGGTAGTGGTCACAGTGCAGGGTAGTGGTCACAGTGCAGGGTAGTGGTCACAGTGCAGGGTAGTGGTCACAGTGCAGAGTAGTGGTCACAGTGCAGGGTAGTGGTCACAGTGCAGGGTAGTGGTCACAGTGCAGGGTAGTGGTCACAGTGCAGGGTAGTGGTCACAGTGCAGGGAAGTGGTCACAGTGTAGGGTAGTGGTCACAGTGCAGGGTAGTGGTCACAGTGCAGGGTAGTGGTCACAGTGCAGAGTAGTGGTCACAGTGCAGGGTAGTGGTCACAGTGCAGGGTAGTGGTCACAGTGCAGGGTAGTGGTCACAGTGCAGGGTAGTGGTCACAGTGCAGGGTAGTGGTCACAGTGCAGGGTAGTGGTCACAGTGCAGGGTAGTGGTCACAGTGCAGGGAAGTGGTCACAGTGCAGGGTAGTGGTCACAGTGCAGGGTAGTGGTCACAGTGCAGGGTAGTGGTCACAGTGCAGGGTAGTGGTCACAGTGCAGGGTAGTGGTCACAGTGCAGAGTAGTGGTCACAGTGCAGGGTAGTGGTCACAGTGCAGGGTAGTGGTCACAGTGCAGGGTAGTGGTCACAGTGCAGGGTAGTGGTCACAGTGCAGGGTAGTGGTCACAGTGCAGGGTAGTGGTCACAGTGCAGGGTAGTGGTCACAGTGCAGGGAAGTGGTCACAGTGCAGGGTAGTGGTCACAGTGCAGGGTAGTGGTCACAGCGCAGGGTAGTGGTCACAGTGCAGGGTAGTGGTCACAGTGCAGGGTAGTGGTCACAGTGCAGAGTAACGCCCACAAAAGTTTTATGTAACCAAAAACTTTATGATTTTTCAAACTTTGTTCTGATGCCTCTCTGTAGCCCCCCTGGGTGTTCCCACCACCCCAGGGGACGGTACCGCCCCCCCCAGGGTGTTCCCACCACCCCAGGGGACGGTACCGCCCCCACCAGGGTGTTCCCACCACCCCAGGGGACGGTACCGCCCCCCCCAGGGTGTTCCCACCACCCAAGGGGATGGTACTGCCCCCCAGGGTGTTCCCACCTCCCCAGGGGACGATACTGCCCCCAGGGTGTTTCCACCACCTCAGGGGGACGGTACCGCCCCCAGGGTGTTCCCACCACCTCAGGGGGACGGTACCGCCCCCCAGGGTGTTTCCACCACCCCAGGGGACGGTACCACCCCCCTGGGTGTTCCCACCACCCCAGGGGACGGTACCATCCCCTGGGTGTTCCCACCACCCCAGGGGACGGTACCGCCCCCCCCAGGGTTTTCCCACCACCCCAGGGGACGGTACTGCCCCCAGGGTGTTCCCACCACCTCAGGGGGACGGTACCGCCCCCAGGGTGTTCCCACCACCCCAGGGGAACGGTACCGCCCCCCAGGGTGTTCCCACCACCTCAGGGGGACGGTACCGCCCCCCAGGGTGTTCCCACCACCTCAGGGGGGCGGTACCGCCCCCCAGGGTGTTTCCACCACCCCAGGGGACGGTACCACCCCCCTGGGTGTACCCACCACCCCAGGGGGACGGTATCACATCCCCTGGGGGTTCCCACCACCCCAGGGGGACGGTACCACCCCCTGGGTGTTCCCACAACCCCAGGTTACGGTACCACCCCCCTGGGTGTTCCCACCACCCCAGGGGGACGGTATCACATCCCCTGGGGGTTCCCACCACCCCAGGGGACGGTACCGCCCACTCATATTTCATTAAGTAATTCCCAAGAAACTCTACGGAATTACATACCCATATTTTACTATAATCGTAATATAACATCGGAGATTCCTTCCCACATGTCACTGTAATACTGTTATAATTCTATGGATATATCAACCCACGTTTCACTTTAAAAATCGCCATGTAAATATTGACAGGCGTATTGGCCTATACTTGGTATGTCCTTGTAAAATCCAACCCACTAACAAAAATATTTGCCAATCCCACTTCTGTTAGTGGGATCGATTTGAAATTAACCTGCCAAGTATGGGCCAGTATTCCTGTTGCTGTGTTCCTCATTTCTTGACTGCCTTCCTATATCATCATAAAAAGTCAGGTATTGTAAAGTAACCAGGAGCTGTAGTGTCGTCCTTATGTGCCTTCCTCATGATATTTTGTTTCTGTAGTTCCTTGGTAATGTGAGAAATCACGAAAGCGCTTGGAATTTCGCTATTTATTTCACAGCGGTTTTTCTGCATGCTTTTATATCACCTGTTTACTGTGATCTTACTGTATATCTATCTATCTATATGTATATATATATATATATATATATATATATATATATATATATATATATATAAATATATATATATATATATATATATATATATATATATATACATATATATATATATATATATATATATATATACATATATATGTCGCGCCGAATAGGCAGAATTTGCAATCTTGGCTTAAATAGCAACGCTCATCTTGCCATATAGGACAAGTAAAAATTTGTGTATGCAATAATTTCGCCAAAATCATTCTGAACCTAACGAAAAAAAATATATTTCACTCTGTTTGTTTAGTATTAAATTACTGTAAACAAAACTAAAATATATTTAGTTGGGTTAGGCTAAAATAAATTGTTCTTGTTATAATAAGGTTAGGTTAGTTTTCTAAGATTCTTTTGGTGCAAAATTAAATTTTTTTACATTAACATTAATGAAAAAAATATATCTTTAAACGTATAAGAGAAAATTTTAGAAAGGACTTAATTTTAAATTAGTTCTTGCTAATTGACCAGTTTTACATATTCGGCACGACATATATATATATATATATATATATTATGGAAGGAGAAAAGAGAATATGAATGTGTAAATTCAAGAATTATGTGGATTAAAGTAAAGGTTGGATGCGAGAAGTGGGTCATAATAAGCGTGTATGCACCTGGAGAAGAGAGGAATGCAGAGGAGAGAGAGAGATTTTGGGAGATGTTAAGTGAATGTATAGGAGCCTTTGAACCAAGTGAGAGAGTAATTGTGGTAGGGGACTTGAATGCTAAAGTAGGAGAAACTTTTAGAGAGGGTGTGGTAGGTAAGTTTGGGGTGCCAGGTGTAAATGATAATGGGAGCCCTTTGATTGAACTTTGTATAGAAAGGGGTTTAGTTATAGGTAATACATATTTTAAGAAAAAGAGGATAAATAAGTATACACGATATGATGTAGGGCGAAATGACAGTAGTTTGTTGGATTATGTATTGGTAGATAAAAGACTGTTGAGTAGACTTCAGGATGTACATGTTTATAGAGGGGCCACAGATATATCAGATCACTTTCTAGTTGTAGCTACACTGAGAGTAAAAGGTAGATGGGATACAAGGAGAATAGAAGCATCAGGGAAGAGAGAGGTGAAGGTTTATAAACTAAAAGAGGAGGCAGTTAGGGTAAGATATAAACAGCTATTGGAGGATAGATGGGCTAATGAGAGCATAGGCAATGGGGTCGAAGAGGTATGGGGTAGGTTTAAAAATGTAGTGTTAGAGTGTTCAGCAGAAGTTTGTGGTTACAGGAAAGTGGGTGCAGGAGGGAAGAGGAGCGATTGGTGGAATGATGATGTAAAGAGAGTAGTAAGGGAGAAAAAGTTAGCATATGAGAAGTTTTTACAAAGTAGAAGTGATGCAAGGAGGGAAGAGTATATGGAGAAAAAGAGAGAAGTTAAGAGAGTGGTGAAGCAATGTAAAAAGAGAGCAAATGAGAGAGTGGGTGAGATGTTATCAACAAATTTTGTTGAAAATAAGAAAAAGTTTTGGAGTGAGATTAACAAGTTAAGAAAGCCTAGAGAACAAATGGATTTGTCAGTTAAAAATAGGAGAGGAGAGTTATTAAATGGAGAGTTAGAGGTATTGGGAAGATGGAAGGAATATTTTGAGGAATTGTTAAATGTTGATGAAGATAGGGAAGCTGTGATTTCGTGTATAGGGCAAGGAGGAATAACATCTTGTAGGAGTGAGGAAGAGTCAGTTGTGAGTGTGGGGGAAGTTCGTGAGGCAGTAGGTAAAATGAAAGGGGGTAAGGCAGCCGGGATTGATGGGATAAAGATAGAAATGTTAAAAGCAGGTGGGGATATAGTTTTGGAGTGGTTGGTGCAATTATTTAATAAATGTATGGAAGAGGGTAAGGTACCTAGGGATTGGCAGAGAGCATGCATAGTTCCTTTGTATAAAGGCAAAGGGGATAAAAGAGAGTGCAAAAATTATAGGGGGATAAGTCTGTTGAGTGTACCTGGTAAAGTGTATGGTAGAGTTATAATTGAAAGAATTAAGAGTAAGACGGAGAATAGGATAGCAGATGAACAAGGAGGCTTTAGGAAAGGTAGGGGGTGTGTGGACCAGGTGTTTACAGTGAAACATATAAGTGAACAGTATTTAGATAAGGCTAAAGAGGTCTTTGTGGCATTTATGGATTTGGAAAAGGCGTATGACAGGGTGGATAGGGGGGCAATGTGGCAGATGTTGCAAGTGTATGGTGTAGGAGGTAGGTTACTGAAAGCAGTGAAGAGTTTTTACGAGGATAGTGAGGCTCAAGTTAGAGTATGTAGGAAAGAGGGGAATTTTTTCCCAGTAAAAGTAGGCCTTAGACAAGGATGTGTGATGTCACCGTGGTTGTTTAATATATTTATAGATGGGGTTGTAAGAGAAGTAAATGCGAGGGTCTTGGCAAGAGGCGTGGAGTTAAAAGATAAAGAATCACACACAAAGTGGGAGTTGTCACAGCTGCTCTTTGCTGATGACACTGTGCTCTTGGGAGATTCTGAAGAGAAGTTGCAGAGATTGGTGGATGAATTTGGTAGGGTGTGCAAAAGAAGAAAATTAAAGGTGAATACAGGAAAGAGTAAGGTTATGAGGATAACAAAAAGATTAGGTGATGAAAGATTGAATATCAGATTGGAGGGAGAGAGTATGGAGGAGGTGAACGTATTCAGATATTTGGGAGTGGACGTGTCAGCGGATGGGTCTATGAAAGATGAGGTGAATCATAGAATTGATGAGGGAAAAAGAGTGAGTGGTGCACTTAGGAGTCTGTGGAGACAAAGAACTTTGTCCTTGGAGGCAAAGAGGGGAATGTATGAGAGTATAGTTTTACCAACGCTCTTATATGGGTGTGAAGCGTGGGTGATGAATGTTGCAGCGAGGAGAAGGCTGGAGGCAGTGGAGATGTCATGTCTGAGGGCAATGTGTGGTGTGAATATAATGCAGAGAATTCGTAGTTTGGAAGTTAGGAGGAGGTGCGGGATTACCAAAACTGTTGTCCAGAGGGCTGAGGAAGGGTTGTTGAGGTGGTTCGGACATGTAGAGAGAATGGAGCGAAACAGAATGACTTCAAGAGTGTATCAGTCTGTAGTGGAAGGAAGGCGGGGTAGGGGTCGGCCTAGGAAGGGTTGGAGGGAGGGGGTAAAGGAGGTTTTGTGTGCGAGGGGCTTGGATTTCCAGCAGGCATGCGTGAGCGTGTTTGATAGGAGTGAATGGAGACAAATGGTTTTTAATACTTGACGTGCTGTTGGAGTGTGAGCAAAGTAACATTTATGAAGGGATTCAGGGAAACCGGCAGGCCGGACTTGAGTCCTGGAGATGGGAAGTACAGTGCCTGCACTCTGAAGGAGGGGTGTTAATGTTGCAGTTTAAAAACTGTAGTGTAAAGCACCCTTCTGGCAAGACAGTGATGGAGTGAATGATGGTGAAAGTTTTTCTTTTTCGGGCCACCCTGCCTTGGTGGGAATCGGCCGGTGTGATAATAAAAAAAAAAAAAAAAAAAATATATAATATATATATATATATATATATATATATATAATATATATATATATATATAATATATATAATATATATATATATATATATATATATATATATATATATATATATATATATATATATATATATATATATATATATGACAGTGATCCAGCCCTATCAAAACGTCGTCCGGTCAAGTTTGGTAAATGAGCGAAAGGGACGTGACTTATGAGGATGAGAGAGAGAGAGAGAGAGAGAGAGAGAGAGAGAGAGAGAGAGAGAGAGAGAGAGAGAGAGAGAGAAAGAGAGATCTCTAAGTGTAGTTCTCAATGGAACGGAATCAGCAAGACATCCTATTGGGGCAAGTGTTCCACAAGGAAGCGTGCTGGGTCCATTGTTATGGAATGTCTACTTCAACGACCTTCTTCATCTCAACCCAGAATCACATGCATATGCAGACGACTGTACACTGATATTCACTTATCCAAGAGAAGAAATGCCAGCTGCTCTAAGCTACATCAATCACCAGCTGAGAGCTATATCAGCTTGGGGAAATAGATGGCAAGTAACATTTGCACCTGAGAAAACGCAAATGATGATCGTCTCTAGGCACCATGATGGTAATGCTGGTGCAGTAGTAAGGATGAATGGGAGGGTGTTGGCACCTGGAGAAGAAGTTGATATCCTTGGGGTGAAATTTGACTCCAAACTAACCATGAAGAACCATGTTGTAAATTTTGCAAACAAGGCAGCCAGGAAGCTTACAGCACTTCGCCGTATCTCGCATATGCTTGACAGTAGGGGTTGCAAAATTCTGTACGAGGCACAAGTACGCTCACACCTTGAGTATGTTCCACTTTCTTCGTTTGCCTGCCCCCCTCTCATCTGCGACTGCTTGACAGAATAGAGAACAGAGCAAGACGTCTCATCTCTCGCCTGGACCCATCCTGGATAGATCTGTCATTTCAGCAGAGCCTTCAACAAAGGAGGGATGTGGGTGGCCTTACTGTTATGCACAAGTCCAATATTGATAAATTAGACACATGTGCAACTCTTGGGTATCTTTATTGAGGAAACGTTTCGCCACACAGTGGCTTCATCAGTCCATACAAAGGAGAATCTTGAAGAACAGGAGGAGAATGAGGTAATCAGTCCCTCAACCTTGAGTCGATGTGGTTAGTCCATCAATCTTGAATATTCTATTCAAGATTGATGGACTGACCACATCGACTCAAGGTTGAGGGACTGATTACCTCATTCTCCTCCTGTTCTTCAAGATTCTCCTTTGTATGGACTGATGAAGCCACTGTGTGGCGAAACGTTTCCTCAATAAAGATACCCAAGAGTTGCACATGTGTCTAATTTATCAACATGTCGGTTCTCTGAACCATTCATCTACAAGTCCAATATTGTCAAAGTACCACACTTGGATTCACTTCGAGGACAGCGTGAAACAAGCTTTTATGCCACAAGACGGGCAGCCAGCAGAAACTTCACTCTGGCTGTACCCTTCTCCAGAACATCACTCCATCTGAGATTATATATATACCCAGGATGACTCGAGTATGGAACACATTCGTACAGCATAATGATGTCAACGAGATAAAGTCAGTTGATCAAATGAAAATGCTGGCCCACGGATGGCTCCAACTTCATCCTGTTCCCTACTTGTATGTCTCATAACAATGAAAATGCTTTCAAATGAGCTGATGTAGGTAACAGCTCTTAACTTGCCAATAAAGTTAGGAATCCTTAACCTTGTCAAACCCTGTGTAAATAAAAGAGAGAGAGAGAGAGAGAGAGAGAGAGAGAGAGAGAGAGAGAGAGAGAGAGAGAGAGAGAGAGAGAGAGAGAGAGAGATAGAGAGAGAGAGAGAGAGAGAGAGAGAGAGAGAGAGAGAGAGAGCTTGCTCTCGTATAGGTGACACGAAAAAACGAAAGAGGAGAAAAATGAAGAGAAGAAAATAGAGTCAGAGGAGAAGGAAAATTGAAGAACACGTTAAAGATTAGAGTCAAGAAAGTAGAAGAGAATCACTGAAGAAGATGAAGCCAAAGGAGAATACGAAAGAAGTATTCTATGAAGATTAAATAAAAGATAACAAGAGAGGAAAGGCTGCAACGGGGAGAAAGAGGAGCTGGAAGAATCTGAAGAATGGGGAGTGGGGTGTCGAATGAGGGAAGAGATAAGGAGTAGGAGAACTCTAGGAGACTCAGGTGAAAGAGGAGATGGAGGAGTGGAGAGAGGGGGGAGGGAGAAGACGAGGGAGAGAAGGGGAATCAGGGGGGCTAGGGGAAGGTGTATGGGTGGTAGGGTGGGGATGGATGGGCTGGAGGGTGGTGTGGGTGGATGGGTGGGTGGCACCGTGCGCAGGCTGGGTGGTATAGCATGGCTGAATGCCACCCAGAGCAGACACACACACAGTCTGCAGCCGACACCCAGCCCATCACCACCACATGTTGGTGCTCTGTTACACCACCACCACCACCACCACCACCACCACCCACACACCACCACTACCAATAAAGGGGTGGTAGATCCTCCTCCACCCCTTCTCCCCCTTCCCATTTAATCTCCCTTATTTAACTAGGGTGAAGGGTGTGCCGGCTGGCAGTGGGCTGGGATCTCCTTATCCTCCATGACCCTTGTTTCACCTCCCTCGAATCACCTGGTTTGACCTCCCCTGTGACCTGTGAATGACCTCAGGGGTAAAGGTGTGTAGCTAGCATTGTGAAGTGTTCTGATCCTCTCCAGTACCGTTGAAACCTCTCACTTGCCGTTGAAACCCTCCTTACCAACCCGCCGTTGCAACCTGTTTCCTCAGCCGTTGTCGCCGCCGTTTTGAGTGTTCGCGGCGAGTGCATTCATAAACAAACCAGAATGGTTCTCGCGTGAACGTGTCCTGAACCAGTTCTTCCTTCACGTTTGACTCCGCGTCGAAAAACAACCCCTTCTCTTAACCCCTACAACCCCAACCATCCTCCAGTGACCCATTGGTCTCCTCCAGTGACCCATTGGTCTCCTCCAACACTACAAAAAAAGAAAAAAATTGTTTTAAGCTTTTTTTTCCTCGCGTCCCGTCGACTGAACCTCCCAGCAGCTGGAGCACAACATCACCAATACGTCAGCTTGTCTTCGAGAATGTTATGAGAAGACGACCCAATGAGTTACGGGTGAGTACATCAATTATACATCACTATCACGTCACTAATATATCACCATTAAATCACTAATGTATCTCCAATACACCAATAATGTATCACCAGTGTATCGCTAATGCATCCTAATAATTCACCATTACATTACCAATGTATCACCACTAGATCACTAATCTATTATTTACCTCAGCCGCCGTGTCTCACTGAGGTAAGGTGACGCTAGAAATCAAACACGTCCTTATTTTTCCATTGATTGATGTTGTTATTGCTGATATTATCTTTTCTGTCCGCCTTGTAAACAGAGTTTAAATCCTTATTTCTACGTAGTTTCAAGTTATTCTGTTTATATTCTCATTTACTCATGACGGCTAGTAATTCAGCATCTGTTTTGTTAGAAGTTTGCTGACATTACTGTTAGATATTCCTTCGTAATGTAATATTCCCATCCTTCCTTCCGAGTGTAAGCACTGTACTTCACACCCCCAGGACTGTTACATACCCACCCTTCCTTCAGAGTGTAAGTACTGTACTTCACACCCCCAGGACTGTTACATACCCACCCTTCCTTCAGAGTGTAAGTACTGTACTTCACACTCCCAGGACTGTTACATACCCACCCTTCCTTCAGAGTGTAAGTACTGTACTTCACACTCCCAGGACTGTTACATACCCACCCTTCCTTCAGAGTGTAAGTACTGTACTTCACACCCCCAGGACTGTTACATACCCACCCTTCCTTCAGAGTGTAAGTACTGTACTTCACACCCCCAGGACTGTTACATACCCACCCTTCCTTCAGAGTGTAAGTACTGTACTTCACACTCCCAGGACTGTTACATACCCACCCTTCCTTCAGAGTGTAAGTACTGTACTTCACACTCCCAGGACTGTTACATACCCACCCTTCCTTCAGAGTGTAAGTACTGTACTTCACACTCCCAGGACTGTTACATACCCACCGTTCCTTCAGAGTGTAAGTACTGTACTTCACACTCCCAGGACTGTTACATACCCACCCTTCCTTCAGAGTGTAAGCACTGTATCTTCCACCTCCAAGACTGTGACATCCCCACTCCTCCGTCAGAGTGCAGGCACTGTTTTACCCACCTCCAGAACTGAAGTCCAGCTAACCAGTTTCCCTGGATCTTCCATAAATGTTACCTTGCTCACACCCAACAGCCCGTCAAGTCATAAAAACCACTTACCTCCACTACTACAAGTTCAGACCGACAAATCTCTGCTTCCAGTAAATTTTCCTTGACAAAAAACACAACGTAGCCCCAATGAATCTCATTGTTTACTTAACGTAATTACCAAGCTTACTGACGCACTTAACCCAGTGTGTCACCAGCTTGTTTATGTCTTCCATTTAGCATTCTGTCGGCCTCTTACGTAAACATCAGCGACCAGTTGTAATCAAATCAGCGTGGAAACACGTCCTCCCACTAACTTCTTCAGAGGCCACAGCAGATAGTTAATCTCTCCTGTGCGCGGGTTATTTGTGTATTGTACCAGTCACGATATTTTGCCCTTGTTGTTCTTTAAATGGCAATCGCTGGGGAGAGAGATGGGGAGTGTAAATGTATTTTTGTCACGAGAAATAATGGACGCAAAGGCTTTTCCATCTTCTATCGTAATATGTTCTTAGGATAGATTTTTACAAGAGCTCCTAACCTGTAAGATGGGAGGAAGGGGGAGGTCTAAAACTAATTTGTAAGCAACCGTCGACACCGTACGTAGGTGTTCCCACAGTGTGTGAAACTGTGGGAACCCCCTCAATTATATTACTGGTGTTCCCACAATGTAACTATCATATAGAATAACGTAGCAGCACACTACTGGTGTTCCTAAAACGTAACTAACATAGAACAACGTAGCAGCACACTGTTAGTGTTCCCACAATGTAACTATCATACAGGATAGTGCAGCAGCACAATACTGGTGTATCCAATTTATAATAAAATACTCCAGAGAAACCATATACACCGAGTGTACGTGCGTGATACGCATATACACCCAGTGTACGTGCGTGATACGCATATAAACCAATAATTCACACAGGTTTAGAGCTTATAAAAGTAAATATCCTTTATCAATTATTATTATTATTCTTACTTTTATTATTATTGTTATGATAATCAACGGTAAGCGTTAAAAACGTAGGGGTTATGCAGCGCCTGGGGAATGGGGGGCAGCCAGGTTTGATTGCAAGGAAAAAGAGGTTAGCTGCAGTTCCTTGGATCAAAAGCCCTCCACCAACATCAAGGATGCCTTCCTCTTCATGGGCTGTTGCTCCTCAAAATTATTTTCAATTCTATATTTAACCATAAGTCTATTGTCGATTGTCTATCGTCTATTGCCTCTTTGTCTATTGTCGGTTTCCGTTCTTGGACGAACTTTTGCTTACCACTTTGAACGTAGTAATATATATATATATATATATATATATATATATATATATATATATATATATATATATATATATATATATATATATATATATATATATATATTACCACGCTATAAATTTTAAAAATTTTAGAACCATGTTAAATAATTATGGACGGGAGATAAATAAGAAGTTTCTAGCTTAATATTTAAAATATATTAATTTAGCACAAAGACGTTTTAAATTTGTTGTAAATCATTTAGATTAAATTATTCTTTTATTGTAATACGTTTTTGATTCTGATGATACATTAAGAAACATCAGAAACATCAATGAAGAAACTATATATCCATTCAAAATGTTTTCTCTGTTGTTCAGAAGTAATGAGAAAGTTGTACCAAGTTTGTTCTCTTTTATTCATTTGATCTATTATAACTCCAAGTTGTCTTTTTCAGTCTTTGTCGTCTATCTACGTTTTTCCTCTGTTTCCTCTTTCAATCACTCCGTTCCTTTATACTGTTTTCTCTTTCCTTTACTATTATACCTCCTCCCTCTATTGTCTAATTTTATTGCTGTCTCCTTCCTGTACTGTCTTCTATCGCTGTTTCCTTCCTTTACTGTCTTCTATCGCTGTTTCCTTCCCTTACTGTCTTCTATCGCTATTTCCTTCCTTTACTGTCTTCTATCGCTATTTCCTTCCTTTACTGTCTTCTATCGCTGTTTCCTTCCCTTACTGTCTTCTATCGCTGTTTCCTTCCCTTACTGTCTTCTATCGCTATTTCCTTCCCTTACTGTCTTCTATCGCTGTTTCCTTCCCTTACTGTCTTCTATCGCTATTTCCTTCCCTTACTGTCTTCTATCGCTATTTCCTTCCTTTACTGTCTTCTATCGCTGTTTCCTTCATTTACTGTCTTCTATCGCTGTTTCCTTCATTTACTGTCTTCTATCGCTATTTCCTTCCCTTACTGTCTTCTATCGCTATTTCCTTCCTTTACTGTCTTCTATCGCTGTTTCCTTCATTTACTGTCTTCTATCGCTATTTCCTTCCCTTACTGTCTTCTATCGCTATTTCCTTCCTTTACTGTCTTCTATCGCTGTTTCCTTCATTTACTGTCTTCTATCGCTATTTCCTTCCATTACTGTCTTCTATCGCTATTTCCTTCCTTTACTGTCTTCTATCGCTATTTCCTTCCTTTACTGTCTTCTGTCGCTGCTTCCTTCCTTTACTGTCTTCTTGTATCGCTGTCTCCTACTTTACTGTCTTCAATTGCTGTCTCCTCCCTTAACCCTCTCTACCAAACCTTGGACGTCTCGCACCAGAGGATGCTCGAACCTGCGCATCTTAGCTCAAGGTGCACAGTTCTCTACCCATCATGCCAGACCACACATACCTGCAGGCCCAGGAACTATATATTCTCTCCCCAGGTACACTGGTAGAAACCTCCGCTGGTCTGAGATACAGCATGCAGGGGAGGGAGAGGTTTCTGTTAGGTGTCAAGTGCATGTTTACAAATTCTGGTACCAGGTGAGAGAACAAATGTTGTGGGAACCTAAATACTGACTGTATTAATACACAAATAAACCACACATACGAGAGTGAAACGCTTATAACGACGTTTCGGTCCGATTTGGACCATTCACAATCCACACAGATAGAAGGGGATGAGTTAGCCAATGTATATAGGCGAGGGAGGGGGGGGGGATAATGGGAGAAAGAGAGAGGAAGAAAAAGTAGTGGTAATGCTGGTGGTGGAAGTCGTAGTAGCAGTATTGGTGAAGGTGGCAGTAGAAAGTAGTGTGAGAAACTGTTGTAGAGGGCGGGTGTAGTAGGCGAGTTTGCAGTGCGTGAGATCTGTGCTGAACTATATATACAGAAAAAAGGTTAAGTAATAGATAATATAAACTCAAATCAGGTTGTAATAAACAAATGTCTGGGGTTGGAGCCCCTCGTTCACCCTTCTGTTTATTAAGTCGGTAACAAGTACACGAGAGACGATATAGTGTTGAATGGCAACAGTAATAGTGATAAAAAGTTGATAGTTGGACTCTGGGGGTTACATATACACTGAAAGAGGTAGATAGAATACATGTAGAATGCTATCAGTAAGAGAAAGGTGAAAGTTAATAAGATGAAGGAGAAACTAGTTGGAGAAAGGTGGGTTGGACAGAGTACAGGTAATGAGGAGGGGAAGATATGTAAATGCAGCGTTAGAGAGTGCAGCAGAAGTTTAGGTATAAGACGATGGAGACAAGAGGGAAGAGAAATAATTGATGGAATGATGAGGTAACGAGGGTGGTATGGGAGAAAACATCAATAGAGGAGAGGTTTTAACAATGTAGGTGTGATATACGGAGGGAGAAGTATAAGGAGAGCAGAAAAAAGAATTAGTGGAGGCTTTTTCAACAAATTTTGCTGATAATCAGAAAGAAAGTTTTAGTGAGATTAACAAGTTTATAAAGTTTATGGAACAAATGAATTTAAGAGTTAAAATGAAAAGATGGGAGTCATTAGATGGAGAGATGGATTTAATGAGAAGATGGAGGGAATATTGCGAGCTGTTAAATGCTAATGTAGAAAGGGAGGTAATGATTTAATGCATTGGGCAGGGAGGTATAATATTTTATAGGAGTTAGGAAGAGTCAGACGCGAGTACGGGGGAAGGTGCGTGAGGCTGTGAGTAGAATAAAAGGGGGTAAAGCAGATGGGATTGATGGGATCAGACAAAAATATTAACAGCAAGTGGGGATGTTGGCTTGAAGCAATTGTCGCATTTGTTTAATAAATGTATAAAATAAGGAAACGTACCTAGGGACTGACAAGGAGCATATATAGTTCTTTAGTATAAAGGAAGAAGGAATAAAATGAAACGCAAGAATTATAGGAAAAAACAAAACAGTTGAGTGTACCTGATAAAGTATAGGATATAATTTTTATTGAGAGAATTTAGGTGAAGACAGAGCAGTATTACAAAGGAACAAGGAGGTTTTAGGAAGGGTAGGGGATGTGTAGATCATGTGTTTACAGTGAATCTTGTAAGTGTGTAATACTTAGATAAGAGTAAAAACTTTTTGTTACATTTATATTTTCAGAAAGAGCACATGATAGGGTGGATAGAGGAGCACTGTAGCAGGTGTTGCAAGTGTGCGGAATAGATGGGAGGGTACTGAAGGCAATTACGTGTTTTTATGAGGATAGTGAGGCTCAGGTTAGGGTATATAGCAGAGAGGCAGATTATTACCCCGTAAAAGTAGGCCTTAGATAGGGATGTGTGATGTCACCGTGGTTGTTCAATGTATTTATAGATGGTGTTGTAAGAGAAGTGAATGTTCGGGTGTTGGCAAGAGGTGCGGGATTAAACGATAAAGAATTTAACATATAGTGGGAGTTGTCACAATTTAGTTTTGCTGACATCACTGTGCTTTGGAGAGATTCTTAAGAAAAGTTGCGAAGGTTGGTGGAGGAATTTTGGAGGGTATGTAAAAGAAGGAAATTAAAAGTGAACATAGGAAAGAACAAGGTGATAAGGATAACAAAAATCTAGGCAATGAAAGGTTATATGTCGAATTGGAGGGAGAGAGGGAGTGTGTAGGAAGTGAGTGCATTCAGATATCTGGGAGTAAACATGTCAGCAGATGGATCTATAAAAGATGAGATGAACCATAGAAGTGACGAGGGAAAAAAAGTGGGCAGTACATCGAGGCATCTGCGGAAACAAGGCAAAAAGGGGAATATATCAGTGTGTACTGGTACCAGCACTGTTGTATGGGTGTAAAGCATGGGTTTTAAACATTAGAGAGATGTGCTTGAGGGCAATATGTGTTGTGAATACTATGCAGATAATTTGTAGTCTGGAGATTAAGAGGTGTGGAGTTAGCAAAATTATTATCCAGAGGGCAGAGGAGGGGTTGTTGAGGTAGTTTTGACGTTTAGAGAGGATAGAGCAAAATATGATGACTAGGAGGGAATATTTTTTCTTTAGTGGGAAGGAGGGGTAAGGGTCGCTCCAGGAAAGGTTGGAAGGAGGGTATAAAGGAGGTTTCGAATGAGAGGGGCTTGAACATCTGACATGCTTGTATGAGCGTGTTAGATATGAGTGGAAGCAAGTGGCTTTTTTATGGTTTGACGTGCTGTTGGAGTGTGTGAAAGGTAACATTTATGAAGGGATTCAGGAAAACCGGTTAGCAGGATTTGAGTCCAAGATGTGGGAAGTACAGTGCCTGCACTCTAGAGGAGGACTGGGAATGTTGACAATTTCGAGCTGTAGTATCGGTGACCCTTTGGCAAGTGATTTATTGAGTGATGGTGAAAGTATTTTTTTTTTGATGCACCCTGCCTGGGGGGGAAGTGGCCGATGTGTTAAAAAATCTACTTAGAATCTACTTAGAATCAGCAGTATATCTGGTCAGATATGCAGCTGAATCAGGTGCTGGAGAAATGAACGAGGAGGAAGTCTGAAAGTCTAAGCCTTTGTCAGAGATGTCCTCACAGATGCTGCATCTCACGCGGTAAGTCTCAACGAGAGAGCTCTGTTGCGAACGACCGAGCGGCAGCCTCAGGAACGAGGGGATAAACTCTCCACCCGCTACGAGGACACATCTCGTGTGGTCGAGCATCTTACGCAGATAGCGAGTGCTGCGCGTTGCCTGCTTTGCGGAGTGATGTAACGTCAGGTTGCGCCGGAGGAGAAAGAGGGAAGAAACGTAGTTTTTGTTTACCACGACGTTTCATGTATTAATTGTTTATTGAAGACGTAGATGAATAACACGTGCAACGCTTGTCTGTGGAGGCATTTCGCCACCAGCAACTCGGTATGACGCTTTGGTTCATCTTGTGCCAGGAGGGAACGAAACGTCTTCGTGAAGTTCTCTCCTAAGCGAAGGTATTTTAGAATTGTTTCACGGTATTGTGACGTATTGTGGGTTGTGAATTGCTCCAGCCATGGTATTGTGACGTACTGTAGGTTGAAAATTGTTCCAACCAGGGTACTGTGGTTAAGAATTGTTCCAGTCAGGGTATTGTGACGTATTGTAGGATGTTAATTGTTCCAGCCAGGGTACTGTGGTTAAGAATTGTTACAGTCAGGGATTGTGACGTATTGTAGGTTGTAAATTATTCCAGCCAGGGTCTTGTGACTGGTTAGTCTGTGACTTGTTCTTCAAGACTTGGAATTCCTTCATATTACTATTACTATTATTATTATTATTATTATTATTATTATTATTATTATTATTATTATTATTATTATTATTATTATTATTATTATTATTATTATTATTATTTTATTATTATTCTTTTTGGCATTATTATTATTGAAGCGGTAAATCAGTACGGTTCTTAGAGCGCCTGTGACATGCAAGGCAATCAAGTATGATCCTAGTCACTCAGACAATGCTGGTTCTATATAACCACTCAGACACTGCTGGTTCTATATAGCCACTCAGGCATTGCTGGTTCTATATAGCCACTCAGACACTGCTGGTTATATATAGCCACTCAGACACTGCTGGTTCTATATAGCCACTCAGGCATTGCTGGTTCTATATAGCCACTCAGGCATTGCTGGTTCTATATAGCCACTCAGGCATTGCTGGTTCTATATAGCCACTCAGGCATTGCTGGTTCTGTTCTATATAGCCACTCAGACACTGCTGGTTCTATATAGCCACTCAGACACTGCTGGTTTTATATAGCCACTCAGGCATTGCTGGTTCTGTTCTATATAGCCACTCAGACACTGCTGGTTCTATATAGCCACTCAGACACTGTTGGTTCTATATAGCCACTCAGGCATTGCTAGTTCTATATAGCCACTCAGACACTGTTGGTTCTATATAGCCACTCAGACACTGTTGGTTCTATATAGCCACTCAGGCATTGCTAGTTCTATATAGCCACTCAGACACTGCTGGTTCTATATAGCCACTCAGACACTGCTGGTTCTATATAAGCACTCAGGCATTGCTGGTTCTATATAGCCACTCAGACACTGCTAGTTCTATATAGCCATTCAGACACTGCTGGTTCTTTATAGCCACTCAGGCATTGCTGGTTCTATATAGCCACTCAGACACTGCTGGTTCTATACAGCCACTCAGACACTGCTGGTTCTGTATAGCCACTCAGGCACTGCTGGTTCTATATAACCACTCAGACACTGCTTGTTCTATATAACCACTCAGACACTGCTGGTTCTATATAGCCACTCAGACACTGCTGGTTCGATATAGCCACTCAGACACTGCTGGTTCTATATAGCCACTCAGACACTGCTTGTTCTATATAACCACTCAGACACTGCTGGTTCGATATAGCCACTCAGACACTGCTGGTTCTGTATAGCCACTCAGACACTGCTGGTTCTATATAGCCACTCAGGCATTGCTGGTTCTATATAGCCACTCAGACACTGCTAGTTCTATATAGCCACTCAGACACTGCTGGTTCTGTATAGCCACTCAGGCATTGCTGGTTCTCTATAGCCACTCAGACACTGCTGGTTCTATATAGCCACTCAGACACTGCTGGTTCTGTCTAGCCACTCAACCACTGCTGGTTCTGTTTAGCCACTCAAGCGCTGCTGGTTCTGTCTAGCCACTCAAACACTGGTTCTGTTTAGCCACTTAAACACTGCTGGTTCTGTCTAGCCACTCAACCACTGCTGGTTCTGTCTAGCCACTCAAACACTGCTGGTTCTGTCTAGCCACTCAAACACTGCTGGTTCTGTCCAGCCACTCAACCTCTGCTGGTTCTGTCTAGCCACTCAACCACTGCTGGTTCTGTCTAGCCACTCAAACATTGCTGGTTCTGTCTAGCCACTCAACCACTGCTGGTTCTGTCTAGCCACTCAAACACTGCTGGTTCTGTCTAGCCACTCAACCACTGCTGGTTCTGTCTAGCCACTCAACCACTGCTGGTTCTGTCTAGCCACTCAGGCATTGCTGGTTCTGTATAGCCACTCAGACACTGCTGGTTCTATATAGCCACTCAGACACTGCTGGTTCTGTCTAGCCACTCAACCACTGCTGGTTCTGTTTAGCCACTCAAGCACTGCTGGTTCTGTCTAGCCACTCAAACACTGGTTCTGTTTAGCCACTTAAACACTGCTGGTTCTGTCTAGCCACTCAACCACTGCTGGTTCTGTCTAGCCACTCAAACACTGCTGGTTCTGTCTAGCCACTCAACCACTGCTTGGTCTGTCTAGCCACTCAAACACTGCTGGTTCTGTCCAGCCACTCAACCTCTGCTGGTTCTGTCTAGCCACTCAACCACTGCTGGTTCTGTCTAGCCACTCAAACACTGCTGGTTCTGTCTAGCCACTCAACCACTGCTGGTTCTGTCTAGCCACTCAAACGCTGCTGGTTCTGTCTAGCCACTCAACCACTGCTGGTTCTCTCTAGCCACTCAACCACTGCTGGTTCTGTCTAGCCAGTCAGGCATTGCTGGTTCTGTCTAGCCAGTCAGGCATTGCTGGTTCTGTCTAGCCACTCAACCACTGCTGGGTCTGTCTAGCCACTCAAACACTGCTGTTTCTGTCCAGCCACTCAACCTCTGCTGGTTCTGTCTAGCCACTCAACCACTGCTGGTTCTGTCTAGCCACTCAAACACTGCTGGTTCTGTCTAGCCACTCAACCACTGCTGGTTCTGTCTAGCCACTCAAACACTGCTGGTTCTGTCTAGCCACTCAACCACTGCTGGTTCTGTCTAGCCACTCAACCACTGCTGGTTCTGTCTAGCCACTCAGGCATTGCTGGTTCTGTATAGCCACTCAGACACTGCTGGTTCTATATAGCCACTCAGACACTGCTGGTTCTGTCTAGCCACTCAACCACTGCTGGTTCTGTTTAGCCACTCAAGCACTGCTGGTTCTGTCTAGCCACTCAAACACTGGTTCTGTATAGCCACTTAAACACTGCTGGTTCTGTCTAGCCACTCAACCACTGCTGGTTCTGTCTAGCCACTCAAACACTGCTGGTTCTGTCTAGCCACTCAAACACTGCTGGTTCTGTCTAGCCACTCAAACACTGCTGGTTCTGTCTAGCCACTCAAACACTGCTGGTTCTGTCTAGCCACTCAAACACTGCTGGTTCTGTCTAGCCACTCAAACACTGCTGGTTCTGTCTAGCCACTCAACCACTGCTGGTTCTGTCTAGCCACTCAAACACTGCTGGTTCTGTCTAGCCACTCAAACACTGCTGGTTCTGTCTAGCCACTCAAACACTGCTGGTTCTGTCTAGCCACTCAAACACTGCTGGTTCTGTCTAGCCACTCAAACACTGCTGGTTCTGTCTAGCCACTCAAACACTGCTGGTTCTGTCTAGCCACTCAAACACTGCTGGTTCTGTCTAGCCACTCAAACACTGCTGGTTCTGTCTAGCCACTCAAACACTGCTGGTTCTGTCTAGCCACTCAAACACTGCTGGTTCTGTCTAGCCACTCAAACACTGCTGGTTCTGTCTAGCCACTCAACCACTGCTGGTTCTGTCTAGCCACTCAAACACTGCTGGTTCTGTCTAGCCACTCAAACACTGCTGGTTCTGTCTAGCCACTCAAACACTGCTGGTTCTGTCTAGCCACTCAGATTCTGCCATGGAAAGTATTTTCTGTTCATTTCGCTCTAGTCAGAGAAACGTTGTATTTAATAAAATGTCATAGAACGCTAGTATGTAGTGACTTCGGTAACACATGTAGTCCCTACTTGCAGTGTGGGAGAAAGAGATAGAGACAGTTAAACAGAGATAGATAGATAGATAGATAGATAGATAGATAGATAGACAGGGAGAGAGAGAGAGAGAGAGAAGATGATGACTTCAGACAAGGGCACTGATAACACTCATCCTCCACTGGAGTCAAAACATTTGCATACGCTCCACCACTGCAGATCTGAAATATCTGCCTTAATATCGTCACTAAGCTCATTTTGAAGACTCGAGAGAGAGACACACTCGTATAATTTTATTCCACTGGAGCTCTAAGCTCACTTAGCAGTGTACCGTGGCTGGCGTCATGTGGGGTTAATATGCTATTACACTCAGACATGAAGGGGAACCAGATAGGTGTGTAGAATATAGCTTCTTATAAGATTTTGTGATGTGTGTGTTGTGTCATCAGCAGGGGAGAGGGACAGGGGAGAGGGACAGGGGAGAGGGACAGGGGAGAGGGGCAGGGGAGAGGGACAGGGGAGAGGGACAGGGGAGAGGGACAGGGGAGAGGGATAAGGGAGAGGGACAGGGGAGAGGGACAGGGGAGAGGGATAGGGGAGAGGGACAGGGGAGAGGGGCAAGGAAGAGGGGCAGGGGAGAGGGATAGGGGAGAGGGACAGGGGAGAGGGGAAAGTATATAGGAGCAGGAGGATGAAGAATTCTGTAGGTCACTGTTCCATCTAACTACTACACGAGGGTCATTAAGGCTGCATGTCACCTCAACACTACACGAGGGTCATTGAGGCCACATGCAACCTCTACACTACACGAGGGTCATTAAGGCTGTAGGTCACCTCTACACTACATGAGGGTCGTAAGGCTGCATGTCACCTCTATGCTACACGAGGGTCATTAAGGCTGCAGGTCACCTGTACACTACACGTGGGTCATTAATGCTGTATGTCACCTCTACACTACACGAGGGTCATTAATGCTGCAGGTCACCTCTACACTACAAGAGGGTCATTAATGCTGCAGGTCACCTCTACACTACACGAGGGTCATTAAGGCTGCAGGTCATTTCTACACTACACGAGGGTCATTAAGGCTGCAGGTTACCTGTACACTGCACGAGGGTCAATAATGCTGCATGTCACCTCTACTCTACACGAGGGTCATTAATGCTGCAGGTCACCTCTACACTACACGAGGGTCATTAAGGCTGCAGGTTACCTGTACACTACACGAGGGTCATTAATGCTGCAGGTCACCTCTACACTACACGAGGGTCATTAATGCTGCAGGTCACCTCTACACTACACGAGGGTCATTAATGCTGCAGGTCACCTCTACACTACACGAGGGTCATTAATGCTGCAGGTCACCTCTACACTACACGAGGGTCATTAAGGCTGCAGGTCACTTCTACACTACACGAGGGTCATTAAGGCTGCAGGTCACCTCTACACCACCACATTACACTGAGGTAATATGACCAGAGTGAGTCTAGAAGGATGGAGTCATGAGGGAGGAGCTTGGAAGTAGCGAGCAAGGATGGAATCATGAGGGAGGAGCTTGGAAGTGGCAAGCAAGGATGGAGTCATGAGGGAGGAGCTTGGAAGTAGCAAGCAAGGATGGAGTCATGAGGGAGGAGCTTGGAAGTGGCAAACAAGGATGGAGTCATGAGGGAGGAGCTTGGAAGTGGCAAGCAAGGATGGAGTCATGAGGGAGGAGCTTGGAAGTAGCGAGCAAGGATGGAGTCATGAGGGAGGAGCTTGGAAGTAGCAAGCAAGGATGGAGTCATGAGGGAGGAGCTTGGAAGTGGCAAACAAAGATGGAGTCATGAGGGAGGAGCTTGGAAGTAGCAAGCAAGGATGGAGTCATGAGGGAGGAGCTTGGAAGTGGCAAGCAAGGATGGAGTCATGAGGGAGGAGCTTGGAAGTAGCAAGCAAGGATGGAGTCATGAGGGAGGAGCTTGGAAGTGACAAACAAGGATGGAGTCATGAGGGAGGAGCTTGGAAGTGACAAACAAGGATGGAGTCATGAGGGAGGAGCTTGGAAGTGACAAACAAGGATGGAGTCATGAGGGAGGAGCTTGGAAGTGACAAACAAGGATGGAGTCATGAGGGAGGAGCTTGGAAGTGACAAACAAGGATGGAGTCATGAGGGAGGAGCTTGGAAGTGACAAACAAGGATGGAGTCATGAGGGAGGAGCTTGGAAGTGACAAACAAGGATGGAGTCATGAGGGAGGAGCTTGGAAGTGACAAACAAGGATGGAGTCATGAGGGAGGAGCTTGGAAGTGACAAACAAGGATGGAGTCATGAGGGAGGAGCTTGGAAGTGACAAACAAGGATGGAGTCATGAGTGAGGAGCTTGGAAGTGACAAACAAGGATGGAGTCATGAGGGAGGAGCTTGGAAGTGACAAACAAGGATGGAGTCATGAGGGAGGAGCTTGGAAGTGACAAACACTGTACTGAGAGAGAAACGTTGAGAATTATGTTAATTGCAACATGAACAAAATGGAGACAAATGACATAAAATACCGACACGATGGATAAAAATGGAAATGCAATATAATGCGAGCTTTTTTGACGACGTTTCGCCCACACAGTGAGCTTTATCCAGTCACGAATGGGTTCATTTGTAACATCATAAAGCTCACAAACAGGTCTGTTTGTGTGGATAAAGACCCTTATGTATAGCTATTGGTCTTTTTTTCACATCTGGTCTATATCACCAGACCAATTTTCAAATCTTTTTGTGTCAGCGAAACGTTGTCAAAAAACTAGCAATATGCTGCATTTCTCTCTTCTTGCATAGAATATAAAACTAAAAATCGTGACATTTTGCAATTATTTTTTTTTGTGTTTAAACATTTTTGGAAATTTAAATTTTAATGATGAATTAGATACATGTGCAATAGTAGGTATCTTTATTGAGGAAACGTCTCGCCCATGCTGTGGCTTCCTCAGTCCAATACAGAGAAGTGAACACATCGAGTCCAGGCTAGTAGCGGATGAGTGGGATAGTCTGTCTAGTAGTGGATGAGTGGGACAGTCTGTCTAGTAGTTGATGAGTGGGATAGTGTGCCTAGTAGTGGATGAGTGGGATAGTGTGCCTAGTAGTGGATGAGTGGGATAGTGTGCCTAGTAGTGGATGAGTGGGATAGTGTGCCTAGTAGTGGATGAGTGAAATAGTCTGTCTAGTAGTGGATGAGTGGGATAGTGTGCATAGTAGTTGATGAGTGGGATAGTGTGCCTAGTAGTGGATGAGTGGGATAGTGTGCCTAGTAGTGGATGAGTGGGATAGTGTGCCTAGTAGTGGATGAGTAGGACAGTGTGCCTAGTAGTTGATGAGTGGGATAGTGTGCCTAGTAGTGGATGAGTGGGATAGTGTGCCTAGTAGTGGATGAGTGGGATAGTGTGCCTAGTAGTGGATGAGTGGGATAGTGTGCCTAGTAGTGGATGAGTGGGATAGTGTGCCTAGTAGTGGATGAGTGGGATAGTGTGCCTAGTAGTGGATGAGTGGGATAGTGTGCCTAGTAGTGGATGAGTGGGATAGTGTGCCTAGTAGTGGATGAGTGGGATAGTGTGCCTAGTAGTGGATGAGTGGGATAGTGTGCCTAGTAGTGGATGAGTGGGATAGTGTGCCTAGTAGTGGATGAGTGGGATAGTGTGCCTAGTAGTGGATGAGTGGGATAGTGTGCCTAGTAGTGGATGAGTGGGATAGTGTGCCTAGTAGTGGATGAGTGGGATAGTGTGCCTAGTAGTGGATGAGTGGGATAGTGTGCCTAGTAGTGGATGAGTGGGATAGTGTGCGTAGTAGTGGATGAGTGGGATAGTGTGCCTAGTAGTGGATGAGTGGGACAGTGTGCCTAGTAGTGGATGAGTGGAGCAGTCTGTCTAGTAGTGGATGAGTGGAGCAGTCTGTCTAGTAGTGGATGAGTGGAACAGCCTGTCTAGTAGTGGATGAGTGGAGCAGTCTGTCTAGTAGTGGATGAGTGGAGCAGTCTGTCTAGTAGTGGATGAGTGGAGCAGTCTGTCTAGTAGTGGATGAGTGGAGCAGTCTGTCTAGTAGTGGATGAGTGGAGCAGTCTGTCTAGTAGTGGATGAGTGGAGCAGTCTGTCTAGTAGTGGATGAGTGGAGCAGTCTGTCTAGTAGTGGATGAGTGGAACAGCCTGTCTAGTAGTGGATGAGTGGAGCAGTCTGTCTAGTAGTGGATGAGTGGAGCAGTCTGTCTAGTAGTGGATGAGTGAAACAGTCTGTCTAGTAGTGGATGAGTGGAGCAGTCTGTCTAGTAGTGGATGAGTGGAACAGCCTGTCTAGTAGTGGATGAGTGGAGCAGTCTGTCTAGTAGTGGATGAGTGGAACAGCCTGTCTAGTAGTGGATGAGTGGAGCAGTCTGTCTAGTAGTGGATGAGTGGAACAGCCTGTCTAGTAGTGGATGAGTGGAGCAGTCTGTCTAGTAGTGGATGAGTGGAGCAGTCTGTCTAGTAGTGGATGAGTGGAGCAGTCTGTCTAGTAGTGGATGAGTGAAACAGTCTGTCTAGTAGTGGATGAGTGAAACAGTCTGTCTAGTAGTGGATGAGTGGAGCAGTCTGTCTAGTAGTGGATGAGTGGAACAGCCTGTCTAGTAGTGGATGAGTGGAGCAGTCTGTCTAGTAGTGGATGAGTGGAACAGCCTGTCTAGTAGTGGATGAGTGAAACAGTCTGTCTAGTAGTGGATGAGTGGAGCAGTCTGTCTAGTAGTGGATGAGTGGAGCAGTCTGTCTAGTAGTGGATGAGTGGAGCAGCCTGTCTAGTAGTGGATGAGTGGAACAGCCTGTCTAGTAGTGGATGAGTGGAACAGCCTGTCTAGTAGTGGATGAGTGGAGCAGTCTGTCTAGTAGTGGATGAGTGAAACAGTCTGTCTAGTAGTGGATGAGTGAAACTGTCTAGTAGTGGATGAGTGAAACAGTCTGTCTAGTAGTGGATGAGTGAAACAGTCTGTCTAGTAGTGGATGAGTGAAACAGTCTGTCTAGTAGTGGATGAGTGAAACAGTCTGTCTAGTAGTGGATGAGTGAAACAGTCTGTCTAGTAGTGGATGAGTAGAACAGTCTGTCTAGTAGTGGATGAGTGAAACAGTGTGCCTAGTACGGTTATTGAAGCTAAAACCTTGGTAGCTTTAAATTTTGGTTAGATAAATACGTGGGTGATTAGGGTTGGATTTGAGTAGGATTTCCACTTGACTTAATAGGGTTATCAAAGCTTATTGCTTGAGTAACATTAAAAATGCCTTGAGCAAACAGTTTTGTTATTGGCTTTGGGTTTGAAAAGAACCTGCCTGGTATGGACCAATAGGCCTGCTGTAATGTTCCTCCTTTCGTATGATCTTGGTCTTCCAAGATCATCACCTCCTGACTTCTGACCTTCACTGCTTTTTCTTACTCACTTGGGACTTGACAATGGTCCAGGATGGATAGAAAGGTCGTGAATTTTATTCACTGAGACTGCTCAACCTTATCATCATTGCAAAATCTAAACCCACATGGGTTATCCAGCGTCTGGGGACTGGAAGGTAATCAACTTTGTCACAAGAGAGAGGAAGAATAGCTCTAATTCATTAGATCAAAAGCCCTAAACTAGCAACAAGGACTCTCTATGAAGGCTGAAGAGTAGTGTAGAAGAGGTGCGGAAGTTCGACTGAAGGAATACGAGACACCAGGAAGGTTACACTCAGATGGACACGAGGGAGAGATCGATAACGAAAGCAGGGGGGAAACAACCACTATAAAAAAGGAGGTGGAAAAGGACAGGGAGAGAAAGAGATACGGAAGAGAAAGAGAGAGGATTATATATCAATGGTAGGATATAACTTGGTAAATCGTAATGGCACGATCGTCAACAACTCTTATTAAACTAACACGATCCAGTGGATAGCACACTGGCTTACTAGTTTTACGCGTGGCTTGTCATAGGTCAAGCCGCCAATGCAGTGAGACAATATACCCACAACTAGCTATGTTAAAGAGACATAACATTAAATAGCTATATTGATGAAACGCTATGCTTACAGGTAGGTATACTAATAAGATAAAACATACAGTTGATTGGCATTTCATTGAGATGTTTCGCCTATCCGGTGAAGATTGAGGAATTTCCTGGTGGATAAAATATCTACGTAAACTGTTGTCATATCACATATTGTGTCTTACCAATAAGGAAGAGGGAATCACAGGCATCCTTCAACCATCCTCCTGCTTCTCGCCCTTCCTTCCCTCATTAGGATAAAACTCCATTGCTGTCTTCACTTCCTGGCTGTTGTTTTTTCCCATAATTCCCTTCGCAGTTACCTGCTGTGCTCCGCCTTTGTACAGACACATCTGTCGCGTAGAAAGCTACATGAAAGGAATCCTCACTCTTCTCTGTGACAGTTGGCCAGTGATGAAACCTTTGTAAGTCTTCTGGGAACGTCAATTCCGCCTCAGGATTCACATGCAAAAATGCGTGTCAAAGACAGCCTTAACTTTTGCACCGGGATTATTGAGGAGTTGTAACAACGTTCCCTCCTTCAACCTTTCCTATACGATTCAATTCCGTTGCTACGAAACTTTACTGCTGAAAGGAGAGTTGGATTGGCTATAAACTGTGTCTGGGGACGTTTACATGTTACTTCTTGAGTTGTCTGAGGATTTTGAGTATATATTTGTGTGGGGGAATTTCGTTTTTGTTCATTTGAAGTCACCTCTATAGAGGAAGACTCAGGAGGACAAAAGGCAATCCAGTTTGACGTAAAGGAAGAAATAAACCAGCCAGTCAAGTCAATTATTATTATTATCATCATCATTATTATTATTCTTGTTATTATTCTTGTTATTATTATTATTATTATTATTATTATTATTATTATTATTATTATTATTATTAGTAGTAGTAGTAGTAGTAGTAGTAGTAGTAGTAGTAAGGTCTATACTCAGGAGCTCTCCTATTCACTGGGAAGCTCTGTTTACCATTTTTGATTAAGCTTTGTCAAAAGCCTCGGGGAAGACGGTCAAAAAAGACACTGACGAATTCTCTCTCTCTCTCTCTCTCTCTCTCTCTCTCTCTCTCTCTCTCTCTCTCTCTCTCTCTCTCTCTCTCTCTCTCTCTCTCTCTCTCTCTCTCTCTCTCTCTCTCTCTCTCACTCTCTCTCGTTACAGTGTCAACTAGAGCATTTTCCCGTAAAATCGACTTTCAATGCTGAAAAAGAGGAATAAAGAGAGAGGAGAAAGTAGAGAAGGAGAATTGAACGGGAAGAGATAGATAAGGAGATGTTGGTGACAGGGAATAAAGGGTAAGTAGGAGAAATAGCAATAAAAATGCTTTCAAATGAGCTGATGTAGGTAACAGCTCTTATCTTGTCAATAAAACTAGGGATCCTTAACCTGTAAATAGCTTGTCAATAAAGCTAGGGATCCTTAACCTGTAAATAGCTTGCCAATAAAGCTAGGGATCCTTAACCTGTAAATAGTTTGCCAATAAAGTTAGGGATCCTTAACCTGTAAATAGCTTGCCAATAAAGCTAGGGATCCTTAACCTGTAAATAGCTTGTCAATAAAGCTAGTGATCCTTAACCTGTAAATAGCTTGCCAATAAAGCTAGGGATCCTTAACCTGTAAATAGCTTGTCAATAAACCTAGGGATCCTTAACCTGTAAATAGTTTGTCAATAAAGCTAGGGATCCTTAACCTGTAAATAGCTTGTCAATAAAGCTAGGGATCCTTAACCTGTAAATAACTTGTAAACAAAGCTAGGGATCCTTAACCTGTAAATAGCTTGTCAATAAACCTAGGGATCCTTAACCTGTAAATAGTTTGTCAATAAAGCTAGGGATCCTTAACCTGTAAATAGCTTGTCAATAAAGCTAGGGATCCTTAACCTGTAAATAGCTTGTCAATAAAGCTAGGGATCCTTAACCTGTAAATAGCTTGTCAATAAAGCTAGGGATCCTTAACCTGTAAATAGCTTGTCAATAAAGCTAGGGATCCTTAACCTATAAATAGCTTGTCAATAAAGCTAGTGATCCTTAACCTGTAAATAGCTTGCCAGTAAAGCTAGGGATCCTTAACCTGTAAATAGCTTGTCAATAAAGCTAGGGATCCTTAACCTGTAAATAGTTTGTCAATAAAGCTAGGGATCCTTAACCTGTAAATAGCTTGTCAATAAAGCTAGGGATCCTTAACCTGTAAATAGCTTGTCAATAAAGCTAGGGATCCTTAACCTTGTCAAACTCTGTGTAAAACACACACACACACACACACACACACACATATATATATATATATATATATATATATATATATATATATATATATATATATATATATATATATAGATAGAGAGAGAGAGAGAGAGAGAGAGAGAGAGAAAGCACTAAACCAGGAGGGGGTAAAAAAAGCACTTCATTACACAAACACACACACAAACACACACAAACACACACAAACACACAAACAAAGAAAAAAGACAAAAAAAAAACTATCTCTCACTCTCTCTCAAGACAAACATGTTTTTCCATCCATATTAATCAAGCCTAAGAAAAAAAAATCACATTTTGATTTTGACATAGACTAATGCACCCTTTACATCCCACCGAAAAAATAATGGAAAAAAACCCTGGGGGGGGGGAATAAGGGGGGAAAAACTGGAAAACAATCAGCCTTTTCTCTGGTGACAAACAAACCATCTTCAGACCCAACATAACTGAGGAGGAGTTATTGGAGAAGGTGAGAAGAAGGGAAGATGAAAGGGGAGGAAGGAGGAGAAGGGGAGATGATGGTAAGGGATTTAGAAATAGGGAATAAAAGGTAAAAGAGACAGGGGGAATTATTAAGGGAAATTGATTATTATTATTTTATTATTATTATTATTATTATTATTATTATTATTATTATTATTATTATTATTATTATTATTTTATTATTATTATTATTATTATTATTATTATTATTATTATTATTGTTACTGTTTCATTATTATTATTATTGTTATAATTATATCTATGGGGAAATGCTAAACTCGTGAGGGTTTAGCGCCTGAGGGTATTTAGGAAATCAGGTTCGATCCGAGGAAAAAGAAAGAGTTGATCCACTACCTTGGATCAAGGGCCCTTCACTAGCATCATGGCCGCCCCTCCTACCCCTTGAAGGAGGGCGGGGATATTTCCCCGCAAGAATGCTCACTGAAGTAATTTTCCTGATTTTTTCCCTAAGAAGGGGAAAACAATTTGAAGCCAGGCCTGGCAGGGAAAGTTTTCTTAGTCTCTAGGGATTATTAACTAAGGCAAGGTCTTATGAGAGGGAAGATCAGCCGTGGCGGGAGAAGTTTCAGTGGTGGCGGGGGAAGTTTCAGTGGTGGCGGGGGAAGTTTCAGTGGTGGCGGGGGAAGTTTCAGTGGTGGCGGGAGAAGTTTCAGTGGTGGCGGGGGAAGTTTCAGTGGTGGCGGGGGAAGTTTCAGTGGTGGCGGGGGAAGTTTCAGTGGTGGCGGGAGAAGTTTCAGTGGTGGCGGGAGAAGTTTCAGTGGTGGCGGGGGGAGTTTTAGCTATGCCAGAAAAAGTTTCAGATATGCCAGGGGAAGTTTCAGCTATGCCAGAGAAAGTTTCAGCTATGCCAGGGGAAGTTTCAGCTATGCCAGAGAAAGTTTCAGCTATGCCAGGGAAAGTTTCAGCTATGCCAGGGAAAGTTTCAGCTATGCCAGAAAAAGTTTCAGCTATGCCAGAGAAAGTTTCAGCTATGCCAGGGGAAGTTTCAGCTATGCCAGAGAAAGTTTCAGCTATGCCAGGGAAAGTTTCAGCTATGCCAGGGAAAGTTTCAGCTATGCCAGGGAAAGTTTCAGCTATGCCAGAGAAAGTTTCAGCTATGCCAGAGAAAGTTTTAGCTATGCCAGAAAAAGTTTCAGCTATGCCAGAGAAAGTTTTAGCTATGCCAGAAAAAGTTTCAGCTATGCCAGGGAAAGTTTCAGCTATGCCAGGGAAAGTTTCAGCTATGCCAGAGAAAGTTTCAGCTATGCCAGAGAAAGTTTCAGCTATGCCAGGGAAAGTTTCAGCTATGCCAGAGAAAGTTTCAGCTATGCCAGGGAAAGTTTCAGCTATGCCAGGGAAAGTTTCAGCTATGCCAGGGAAAGTTTCAGCTATGCCAGGGAAAGTTTCAGCTATGCCAGAGAAAGTTTCAGCTATGCCAGGGGAAGTTTCAGCTATGCCAGAGAAAGTTTCAGCTATGCCAGGGAAAGTTTCAGCTATGCCAGGGAAAGTTTCAGCTATGCCAGAGAAAGTTTCAGCCTATGCCAGAGAAAGTTTCAGCTATGCCAGAGAAAGTTTTAGCTATGCCAGAAAAAGTTTCAGCTATGCCAGAGAAAGTTTTAGCTATGCCAGAAAAAGTTTCAGCTATGCCAGGGAAAGTTTCAGCCTATGCCAGGAAAGTTTCAGCTATGCCAGAGAAAGTTTTAGCTATGCCAGAAAAAGTTTCAGCTATGCCAGGGAAAGTTTCAGCTATGCCAGGGAAAGTTTCAGCTATGCCAGAGAAAGTTTCAGCTATGCCAGAGAAAGTTTCAGCTATGCCAGAGAAAGTTTCAGCTATGCCAGGGAAAGTTTCAGCTATGCCAGGGAAAGTTTCAGCTATGCCAGGGAAAGTTTCAGCTATGCCAGAGAAAGTTTCAGCTATGCCAGGGAAAGTTTCAGCTATGCCAGAGAAAGTTTCAGCTATGCCAGAGAAAGTTTCAGCTATGCCAGAGGAAATTAAAACTACAGTAGTATAAAACAAATTCTAACCACACAATAGAGCGATAAAGTAATGTGAAGGACCTGGGAGTGATAATGTCAGGGAATCTCGCCTTCGAAGACGACAACACTGTATCTACCTCATCTGCTAGGAAAATGATAGGATGGATAATGAGAACCTTCAAAACTAAGGGCACAAATCCCATGATAATTCTATTCAAATCGCTTGTTCTCTCAAGGCTGGAATATTGCTGTACACCAACTGCTCCCTTCAAGGCTGGTGAAATTGCTGACCTGGAGAATTTATAGAGATTTTTCACGGCACACATAAGTGCGATAAAGCACCTATATTACTGGAAACGGTTGTAGTCCCTTGATTTGTATTACCTGGAAAGCAGGCGAGAAAAATACATGATAATATACACTTGGAAAATCTTAGAGGGATTAGTACCAGAATTGCACAAGAAAATCATTCCCTACGAAAGCAAAAGACTAAGCAGGAGATGCAACATTCTCCCGATGAAAAGCAGGGGTGCGACGAGTACACTGAGAAACAACACAGTAAGTGTCAGGGGCCCAAGACTGTTCAACTGCCTCTTAACATACATAAGGGGGACTACCAATAGACTCCTGACTGCCTTCAAGAGGGCGCTGGACGTCAGTCTACGTGCGGCAAGCATTAACAGCCTGGTCGATCAGACCCTGATCCACCACGAGGCCTGGTCACAGACCGGGCCGCGGGGGCGTTGACCCCCGGAACTCTCTCCAGGTAAACTCCAGGTATGGGGGAGGGGAGAAGTTTCAGCTATGGCGGGGGAAGGTACCAACAGAAGGGAGGTTTTCTAGGGAGAAAATTTAGGAAGAAACTACCTTGGTAATGTAAAACCAGGCAGGGAAATTTTGCATACGATGCAGGGAATTGCAGGGAAAGTATTCCAGGAAGAAAGTTTGAAGAGAAAGTGACTTTCTTCTTCTTTTTCTTCTCCTTATCGCTGTTATTATTATTATTATTATTATTATTATTATTATTATTATTATTATTATTATTATTATCAT
Organism: Cherax quadricarinatus; assembly: GCF_038502225.1. Classification (NCBI taxonomy): domain Eukaryota; kingdom Metazoa; phylum Arthropoda; class Malacostraca; order Decapoda; family Parastacidae; genus Cherax; species Cherax quadricarinatus. The sequence goes on from NC_091355.1 coordinate 4,649,378, forward strand.
TATTATTATTATTATTATTATTATTATTATTATTATTATTATTATTATTATTATTATTATTATTATTATTATTATTATTATTATTATTATAATCATCATTCTTATCATCATCATTAATAATAATAATAATAATAATAATAATAATAATAATAATAATAATAATAAT
>NC_091355.1:4652043-4657043 GCF_038502225.1 Cherax quadricarinatus
TATATATATATATATATATATATATATATATATATATATATATATATATATATATATATATATATATATATATATATATATATATATATATATATATATATATATATATATATATATTTATATATACATATGTACTAAAAGAGCAACAAAGACAGATAAATAAAAAAGGAACAGAGGCACACACACAGAACAACAGAGAGAGCAACAGGCAACAGAGCAACAGAGGTCACAATATGAAATCATCTTCCGTTTTGGTAACAGGAAAAAAAAAACAGGAACAAATTGAGATGGAAAAATGCGTGTGTGTGTGTGTGTGTGTGTGTGTGTGTGTGTGAGGGGGAGGGGGAGGAGGGTGGGTATGTGTGTGTGTGTTGGTCTGGGACCAGGAGGAGCGTCTCTCTGTGTTGGTCTAGGACCAGGAAATGAAACTTGGGAAAGCAATGCCTGAGGAAATTGAAAAAAACAGAAGCGAAAGTTCTGAGAGCGATACCTGAACTTGTGAGAAATAGTTCCCCCTACCCTTTATTACCCCCTCCCCTCTTCTCTTTATTACCCCTCCCTTCTTCTCTTTATTACCCCTCCCCTCTTTTATTTAATGCCCCCTCGCCTCTTCACTTTATTACCCCCTCCCCTCTTCTCTTTATTACTCCCTCGCCTCTTCACTTTATTACCCCCGCCCCTCTTCACTTTATTACCGCTCCACTCTTCTCTTTAATAACCCCTCCCCTCTTTCTTTTATTACCCCCTCCCCTCTTCCCTTCATTACCCCCTCCCCTCTTCACTTTATTACCCCTTCCCTCTTCTATTTAATACCCCATCGCCTCTTCACTTTATTACCCCCTCTTCTCTTTATTACCCCCTCTTCTCTTTATTACCCCCTCTTCTCTTTATTACCCCCTCTTCTCTTTATTACCCCTCCCCTCCCTTCTCTTCTTCCCCTCCCCTCTTCTCTTTAATAACCCCTCCCCTCTTCTCTTTATTACCCCTCATCTCTTTATTACTCCTCCCCTCTTCTCTTTATTACCCCTCTTCTCTTTATTACCACCTCCCCTCCTCTTTTTATTACCTTCTTCTCTTTATTACTCCCCTCCCCTCTTCTCTTTATTATCCCTTCCCCTTCCCCTCCTCCCTTTGCTACCCCCATCATTATTCTCCCACCATTGCTACCTGCTCTTGACATCTCTTCCTCTTTACTCATTTTTTCCTTTATTCTCTTTCATTCTATCCTCTATTCCCCCTCCTTTTTATTCCCCTGCTCTTTATTTTCCTTTCCGGCCAGATCGGGAACCGCACAACGGAGCACCGCAAACTCCCAACATCGCGAACGTATGGGACGCAAAGTTAGACCGGCGTAAGATCCGGAAAAGTGGAGTGTTCGGTTATGTGAAGTGGGGGAGAGTGTTCGGTTATGTGAAGAGGAGGGGAGAGTGTTCGGTTATGTGAAGAGGAGGGGAGAGTGTTCGGTTATGTGAAGAGGAGGGGAGAGTGTTCGGATATGTGAAGAAGAGGGGAGAGTGTTCGGTTATGTGAAGAGGAGGGGAGAGTGTTCGGTTATGTGAAGAAGAGGGGAGAGTGTTCGGTTATGTGAAGAGGAGGGGAGAGTGTTCGGTTATGTGAAGAAGAGGGGAGAGTGTTCGGTTATGTGAAGAGGAGGGGAGAGTGTTCGGTTATGTGAAGAGGAGGGGAGAGTGTTCGGATATGTGAAGAAGAGGGGAGAGTGTTCGGTTATGTGAAGAGGAGGGGAGAGTGTTCGGTTATGTGAAGAAGAGGGGAGAGTGTTCGGTTATGTGAAGAGGAGGGGAGAGTGTTCGGTTATGTGAAGAAAAGGGGAGAGTGTTCGGTTATGTGAAGAGGAGGGGAGAGTGTTCTGGTTATGTGAAGAAGAGGGAGAGTGTTCGGATATGTGAAGAAGAGGGGAGAGTGTTCGGTTATGTGAGGAGGGGAGAGTGTTCGGTTATGTGAAGAAGAGGGGAGAGTGTTCGGTTATGTGAAGAAGAGGGGAGAGTGTTCGGTTATGTGAAGAGGAGGGGAGAGTGTTCGGTTATGTGAAGAAGAGGGGAGAGTGTTCGGTTATGTGAAGAAGAGGGGAGAGTGTTCGGTTATGTGAAGAGGAGGGGAGAGTGTTCGGATATGTGAAGAAGAGGGGAGAGTGTTCGGTTATGTGAAGAAGAGGGGAGAGTGTTCGGTTATGTGAAGAAGAGGGGAGAGTGTTCGGTTATGTGAAGAGGAGGGGAGAGTGTTCGGATATGTGAAGAAGACGGGAGAGTGTTCGGTTATGTGAAGAAGAGGGGAGAGTGTTCGGTTATGTGAAGAGGAGGGGAGAGTGTTCGGTTATGTGAAGAAGAGGGGAGAGTGTTCGGTGTGTGAAGAGGGGAGAGTGTTCGGTTGTGTGAAGAGAGAGGGGGGATGAGTGTGTTCGAATACGTTTTACGGGTCATTGATGCTTTGAGATGAGGTTTTGGATAAGACAATAACAGACCGGAGATAGGATTGAACCGTCTTGAGAGAGAGAGAGAGAGAGAGAGAGAGAGAGAGAGAGAGAGAGAGAGAGAGAGAGAGAGAGAGAGAGAGAGAGAGAGAGAGAGAGAGAGAGAGAGAGAGAGAGAGAGAGAGAGAGAGAGAGAGAGAGAGAGAGAGAGAAACAGAGAGAGAGAGTGTTACATTCTGCTGTTTTCCGTTCAATAGTTGGAAATGCGATTAATGTGAAGGGGAGGCTGGCAGTAGAGAGAGAGAGAGAGAGAGAGAGAGAGAGAGAGAGAGAGAGAGAGAGAGAGAGAGAGAGAGAGAGGTGTACATCCATTACAGAGACGTGTTTACCTTGGCTCAGCTGGTAGCATACACGACGAAACCTTGTTGGAACAAGTTTGGACAGGTCGAGACTTACATTCATCATACATCCACAATACACTGAAAAATACAACATGCACAAAACCAATAGTAATTACAATACAACAAAAGTACAAATGAGGGGAAAATACAACAAAGGGAAAAATACAGCGACAGAACCAATATTAATCTTGATACAGAAAAAATACAACAATAGAAAATACAACAATAACAGAACCAATATTAATTTTAATGCTACAAAAATACGAGACAGGAAAAAATTCAACAATAAAATACAGCATACCCAATATTAATCATAATACAACAAAAAATACAACACAAGGACAAATACAAAAACAAAAATACGACATGAGAACATACACAACAACAATAGACCCAGTAATAAGCATAATACAACCAAAAATACAACACTGGAAAAAATACAACAACGAAAATACAACATGAGAACAATTACAGCAACAAAACATATAACAAGAAAACAAATACAACAAAAATACAGCATGAGAACATGTACAACAATAACAGACCCAGTATTAATCATAATACAACAAAATAAATGCATCGCTTTGACAAATACACTACCTCCTCCCCCCATAATTCCCCCAAATCTATTTTTTTCACTATCAACAGAATTCCTACATGAAAATTGAAAATTCCCCTCCCCCAAAAAAACAATCACTATAAACAGAATTATATATATATATATATATATATATATATATATATATATATATATATATATATATATATATATATATATATATATATATAGTATATATATATATATATATATATATATATATATATATATATATATATATATATATATATATATATATATATATATATATATATATATATATATATATATATATATATATATATATTACTCTCCCCCTCACATTTTCTATTTAGTTTTAGCATAAACCAATAAAAGTCTCAAGTAAAGAACTGGAACAAGATTTATTCTGTTAATGGCCTACTGGGACAATGATTTTTTTTAAATAAGAGATAATGTATATGTAGATGTGTTGATAATAATTTTAGTGAGTGTAAGGTTATAGTAATAATAATAATAATAATAATAATAATAATAATAATAATAATAATAATAATAATAATAATAAAAATAATAACAGTAATAATAATAATAATAATAATAATAATAATAATAATAATAATAATAATAATAATAATAATAATAATAATAATAATAATAATAACATTAATAATAATAACTGTAATAATAATAAAATAACAATAACAATAATAATAACACTAACTATAATAATCATAACAATAGCAATAATAATAATAACCATAATCACCACAGAATACAAAAAATAGGCCTTTTCAATAAGCGTCTATAATTTTCCTGTCATTAATATAATATTTAAAAAAAAAAACCGGCAGGGAAAATGAGTCTGGACACCGGACACAATAATTACCAAAATTCCCATCACGAAATTCCTACAGCTTAAACAGAATTTATTTTGCAAATGTATATTTTGTTAGTCCCGGCGTATTTCTTATTATTTTTATTTGTTATATATATTGTGTGTGTGTGAACGTTTGAGTATATATATATATATATATATATATATATATATATATATATATATATATATATATATATATATATATATATATATATATATATATATATATATATATATATATATATATATATATATATATATATATATATATAAACTCAAATGCTTTTGCAGTTTCTGACATTATCAAGGACCTGTAAAAATAACAGAACAGAAGAAGGCTTATAAGGCTGAGATATCACCTCACATACATCACACCCGACCCATTATGATGCAGGTCGGAGAATAACTTAAATTCTCCCCAAATTTTATTAATTACAAATTAATTTAATATGTATAACCCTAAACTAATATGCTCAAACGCACACACACACACACACACACACACACACACACACACACACACACACACACACACACACACACACACACACACACACACACACACACACACACACACACACACACACACACACCTTGCAACACCTATAAACACTTCAGTAGAGATATTTGTGGTTGCAGAAGGGCAACAGTGACCACAGACTCACCTATTATATAACACACACAAAAATTGAACCATAAAGTGTGATCGACACA
>NC_091355.1:4662043-4674543 GCF_038502225.1 Cherax quadricarinatus
GCTATGTGGCAGATGTTGCAGGTGTATGGTGTAGGAGGTAGGTTACTGAAAGCAGTGAAGAGGTTTTACGAGGATAGTGAGGCTCAAGTTAGAGTATGTAGGAAAGAGGGAAATTATTTCCCAGTAAAAGTAGGTCTTAGACAAGGATGTGTGATGTCACCGCGGTTGTTTAATATATTTATAGATGGGGTTGTAAGAGAAGTAAATGCGAGGGTCTTGGCAAGAGGCGTGGAATTAGAAGATAAAGAATCACACATAAAGTGGGAGTTGTCACAGTTGCTCTTTGCTGATGACACTGTGCTCTTGGGAGATTCTGAAGAGAAGTTGCAGAGATTGGTGGATGAATTTGGTAGGGTGTGCAAAAGAAGAAAATTAAAAGTGAATACAGGAAAGAGTAAGGTTATGGGGATAACAAAAAGATTAGGTAATGAAAGATTGGATATCAGATTGGAGGAAGAGAGTATGGAGGAGGTGAATGTATTCAGATATTTGGGAGTGGACGTGTCAGCGGATGGGTCTATGAAAGATGAGGTGAATCATAGAATTGATGAGGGGAAAAGGGTGAGTGGTGTACTTAGGAGTCTGTGGAGACAAAGAACTTTGTCCTTGGAGGCGAAGAGGGGAATGTATGAGAGTATAGTTTTACCAACGCTCTTATATGGGTGTGAAGCATGGGTGATGAATGTTGCAGCGAGGAGAAGGCTGGAGGCAGTGGAGATGTCATGTCTGAGGGCAATGTGTGGTGTGAATATAATGCAGAGAATTCGTAGTTTGGAAGTTAGGAGGAGGTGCGGGATTACCAAAACTGTTGTCCAGAGGGCTGAGGAAGGGTTGTTGAGGTGGTTCGGACATGTAGAGAGAATGGAGCGAAACAGAATGACTTCAAGAGTGTATCAGTCTGTAGTGGAAGGAAGGCGGGGTAGGGGTCGGCCTAGGAAAGGTTGGAGGGAGGGGGTAAAGGAGGTTTTGTGTGCGAGGGGCTTGGACTTCCAGCAGGCATGCGTGAACGTGTTTGATAGGAGTGAATGGAGACAAATGGTTTTTAATACTTGACGTGCTGTTGGAGTGTGAGCAAAGTACATTTATGAAGGGGTTCAGGGAAACCGCCAGGTCGAACTTGAGTCCTGGAGATGGGAAGTACAGTGCCTGCACTCTGAAGGAGGGGTGTTAATATTGCAGTTTAAAAACTGCAGTGTAAAGCACCCTTCTGGCAAGACAGTGACGGAGTGAATGATGGTGAAAGTTTTTTTCTTTTTCGGGCCACCCTGCCTTGGTGGAAATCGGCCAGTGTGATAATAATATACATACGTACATATATATATATATATATATATATATATATATATATATATATATATATATATATATATATATATATATATACATATATATATATATATATATATATATATATATATATATATATATACATATATATATATATATATATATATATATATATATATATATATATATATATATATATATATATATATATATATATATATATATATATATATGTGTGTGTGTGTGTGTGTGTGTGTGTGTGTCGTGCCGAATATGTAAAACTGGTCAATTAGCAAGAACTCATTTAAAATTAAGTTCTTTCTAAAAATTTCTCTTATACGTTTAAAGATATATTTTTTTTATTAATGTTAATGTAAAAAATTTTAATTTTGCTCCAAAAGAATCTTAGAAAACTTACCTAACCTTATTATAACAAGAATAATTTATTTTAGCCTAACCCAACTAAATATATTTTAAATTATTTTACAATAATTTAATACTAAACAAAGACAGTGAAATATATTTTTTTCGTTAGGTTCAGAATGATTTTGGCGAAATTATTGCATACACAAATTTTCACTTGTCCTATATGGCAAGATGAGCGTTGCTATTTAAGCCAAGGTCGCAAGTTCTGCCTATTCGGCACGACATATATATATAGATATATATATATATATATATATATATATATATATATATATATATATATATATATATATGTCGTGCCGAATATGTAAAACTGGTCAATTAGCAAGAACTCATTTAAAATTAAGTCCTTTCTAAAATTTACTGTTATACGTTTGAAGATATATTTTTTTCATTAATGTTAATGTAAAAAAATTTAATTTTGCTCCAAAAGAATCTTAGAAAACTTACCTAACCTTATTATAACGAGAACAATTTATTTTAGCCTAACCCAGCTAAATATATTTTAGATTTGTTTACAATAATTTAATACTAAACAAACACAGTGAAATAAATTTTTTTCGTTAGGTTCACAATGATTTTGGCGAAATTATTGCATACACAAATTTTCGCTTCTCCTATATGGCAAGATAAGCGTTGCTATTTAAGCCAAGATCGCAAGTTCTGCCTATTCGGCACGACATATATATATATATATATATATATATATATATATATATATATATATATATATATATATATATATATATATATATATTGAGTGGGAGGTAAACGGAAAACTGCGTTCGTGATACAAATCCGACATGAATCTGGATCATAAACCTTGACTGGTCATTTTAACTCCCAATTTATTCTCACCAACGCTCAAGTTTTAATTAATAGTTACCAGCAAAATGCTTAGTTGTACCTCGATGTGAGCAGTTGTGTCCAACACCAGACCTCAACCACTTACTGCACCTTCACCAGTTTACCTCTCTCTCTACATATGTCGTGCCGAATATGTAAAACTGGTCAATTAGCAAGAACTCATTTAAAATTAAGTCCTTTCTAAAATTTTCTCTTATACGTTTAAAGATATATTTTTTCATTAATGTTAATGTAAAAATTTTTAATTTTGCTCCAAAAGAATCTTAAAAAACTTACCTAACCTTATTATAACAAGAACAATTTATTTTAGCCTAACCCAACTAAATATATTTTAGATTTGTTTACAGTAATTTAATACTAAACAAACACAGTGAAATATATTTTTTTCGTTAGGTTCAGAATGATTTTGGCGAAATTATTGCATACACAAATTTTCACTTGTCCTATATGGCAAGTTGAGCGTTGGTATTTAAGCCAAGATCGCAAGTTCTGCCTATTCGGGACGACACACACACACACACACACACACACACACACACACACACACACACACACACACACACACACACACACACACACACACACACACACACTAATCCATCTTTGCCTTACATGTATGGACTAATAAAAACACACAAACCAGGGAATCCAGTCAGACCAATTATTAGCTCCATAGGGTCAGTTTCATATAAATTATCCAAATGGCTTGTTGATATTTTGAGCCCTATTGTTGGCAAAATTTCTAACTTTAATGTTATAAACAACATAGACTTGGTTGATAAATTAAGCTCCTTGACTGACTTAAATGATTTTAACATGGTTAGTTTTGATGTTACTTCCTTGTTTACGAAAGTTCCTGTTGATGATTTATTAAGTTTCTTATCTGAAGAACTCGTTATCTATGATTTACCATTGCCAGTTTCTACTATCATTAAACTTATTAAACTTTGCATTGTTGATGCAAAATTTGTATTTAATGATAAGTTTTACACTCAGAAGTTTGGTATGGCAATGGGAAATCCTCTTTCACCTGTTCTTAGTAACCTATACATGGAATTTTTTGAAACAAGGTTACTTAACACAATCCTCCCTAATAGAGCTAAATGGTTCAGATATGTTGATGATATTTTGTGTCTTATGCCCAAAAATGTAGATATACACCATTTCCTAGGAAAATTAAATAGCTTAGCCCATTCTATAAACTTTACTGTTGAGTTTGAAGAAAATAACTCATTGCCTTTTCTAGATGTTTTAATTATTAAGGGTAATAATGAATTCAAATTTAAAATTTACAGAAAACCTACAAATAACTGTTCCTATGTCCACTATTATTCCTCGCATCAAGATAGAGTCAAACTGTCTGTTTTCTCATCAATGTTTTTGAGAGCTTTACGAATTTGTAGTCCTGAGTTCATAGATGAGGAAATATCCAAAATTTATGAAATAGGTAATGATTTAAAATACCCAAGAAATGTAATTGATAAATCTTTTAAAGTTGCTAGAAATACTTTTTACAATCCAAAAAGGGACAACCAGCCTTATTCATATAAAAATATGTTGGTTCTCCCTTACCATGAAAACTTGGTTGATATGCCTTCTCTTCTTAAGACTTTTAATATTAAAGTTGAATTCAAAAATCTTGATACAGTAAAAAAACTTTTGATAAAGAATTCCCCCCAAAATGCTGATGGATGTGTCTATAAGATTCCTTGTAAAATTTGCGATAAAGTTTATTACGGTCAAACTGGTAAAAATCTCGAACTAAGATTAAAACAACATAAATATAGCATTAGAACTGGACAAGATTCCAATGCTCTATTTATTCATGTAAGAGATTTTAACCATCCAATTGATTTTCAAAAAGTTGAGAAAGTAGTATCAAGCAAGTCCATGGTCGACAGGAATATAATTGAATCTTGTTTCATAAAAAGCAGTTTTGACAATAATATGAATATTTCCTTTGGTTTATATAAATTAGATCCATTTATAATTAATAGAATTTGGGAAGAATTTAATAATACACTGGACAAATAATCTTTAAAATTTCTTATTTCTTGGGTAGAATAGTTTGTGAGGTGAGTTGTGCCAAGGACCTATCCAAGTTGGGTCGGCGCGCGTCAGGTGTTTAAACCGTTGTGGGATCTGATAGTGAGGTGCCGGCCAGACCCCTTATATAGCTTCCTTGGATGCTTTACTTTCATAGTTCCTTGATAATGTGAGTAGTCACGAAAGCGCTTGGAATTTCTTATTCTTTCAGAGTGGTTGTTTTGCATATATATATATATATATATATATTTTTTTTTTTTCAACAAACCGGCCGTATCCCACCAAGGCGGGGTGGCCCAAAAATAAAAACGAAAGTTTCTCTTTTTAAATTTAGTAATTTATACGGGAGAAGGGGTTACTAGCCCCTTGCTCCTGGCATTTTAGTCGCCTCTTACAACACGCATGGCTTACGGAGGAAGAATTCTGTTCCACTTCCCCATGGAGATAAGAGGAAATAAACAACAACAAGAACTAGAAAGAAAATAGAAGAAAACCCAGAGGGATGTGTATATATACATATATATGCTTGTACATGCATGTGTAGTGTGACCTAAGTGTAAGTAGAAGTAGCAAGACGTACCTGAAATCTTGCATGTTTATGAGACAGAAAAAAAGGACACCAGCAATCCTACCATCATGTAAAACAATTACAGGCTTTCGTTTTACACTCACTTGGCAGGACGGTAGTACCTCCCTGGGCGGTTGCTGTCTACCAACCTACTACCTAGATATATATATATATATATATATATATATATATATATATATATATATATATATAAACACTGATCTCTGGCTGAAGGAGACTCGAACCTACGAACCTTAGGACAAAGTACGCAGTGCTTTACCAATCTACCCACACTGGACAATACCTTGGCGTGTAGCTTGCGCTACACGTTTGATCCAAGGCAGCAAGCTTTCAGGGAGAAGGCTTACAGCTTTTCATCTCATCCCCTGCAAGCTACACGCCGAGGTATTGTTCAGTGTGGGTAGATTGGTAAAGCACTGCGTACCTTGTCCTAAGGTTCGTAGGTTCGAGTCTCCTTCAGCCAGAGATCAGTGTTTGTGTATATTTCGCCTGCTCTCGCGAATTCCTTGTATATATATATATATATATATATATATTTTTTTTTTTTTTTTTTTTTCAACAAGTCGGCCGTCTCCCACCGAGGCAGGGTGACCCAAAAAAGAAAGAAAATCCCCAAAAAGAAAATACTTTCATCATCATTCAACACTTTCACCACACTCGCACATTATCACTGTTTTTGCAGAGGTGCTCAGAATACAACAGTCTAGAAGCATACACATATAAAGATACACAACATATCCCTCCAAACTGCCAATATCCCAAACCCCTCCTTTAAAAATATATATATATATATATATATATATATATATATATATATATATATATAAATATATATATATATGTATATATATATATATATATATATATATATATATATATATATATATATATATGTGTATATATATATGAAATAACCCGATGACTACTCTTCTCTATGTGCTAGTGTTTTGGTGTGAGTAAATATAAGTAAGATTATGTTTATTTATGAGGTTTGTGCTTACTATGAGAGAAAGGTTGTTTGTTGGGTGACTTGTGGAGAAGAACATCAAGGAATGGTGTCTTGCCTTAGTTTTATCAGTTTAAGGCTGAATTTGATTGTTGGCTTGTCATTGTGCATTTTATAAGGTCGTTTGACACTCGCAGCCAGACAGGTGTGGTAATGTTTTTTTTTCCGTTCAAGATATCCGTATCTCCAGTTCTAAATTCTAAATTCTTAAAAGAATAATTCCAGTACATCAGCTATGCCTTCACACGTCTACACTTTCCTCCCGCCTTTATACTAGATTGCAAATGCAGAGCTGCGAATATACTCAACTATACAACTACTGTGCAACCCCAGTGTCTTGACTTTACTTGCAGAAGTAGTCAGTAACACCAGACATACCCTTCCAAGACATTACATCCGCTGAGCTACCATACCTCACCAGGGTATCTTAATTTGTATACATTTCACCATTCAGTGACTTTATCAATACAGTATAAAGACGTAATGTGAAGACTGTAAAACTATATACAAAAGAAGAGGTAATCAGTGCCTCAGTCTTGTAGTTCGCGAAGAGCATTGTAGCCTTGAAATAATCTGAAGAGGTTGAGTGTATGCACTTGTGTTCTTTCATCATATATACGTTTGTATGTAGTGTATATATGGACGTACGTACGGCATAATTGGGTTGAACTTTGTCAAGGCGATTACGTTATGTAAAGCTTTGTCACCTCTTAGCATGGTTAAGCTCTATACAGAACTCAACACTGTAACATCAAAATCTTGTTTTGTAAACTCTCTCTCCCTCTCTCTCTCTCTCTCTCTCTCTCTCTCTCTCTCTGTCCTCTAATCACCTGTTAACGAACCTGAAGGCCCCCAGAGACCGTTGTACAGCTCCTGGTCCCCACACCCTCCACAAGACTCGTTTATTTGCTAATGACACTGGGATTACCAAGCTCTCAGAGATGCTGCTTCCCGAGGCGTCTCTCAACACCAAGCTAATAACCTAACCTATCTGCTGCTACTGCTGGATACCAGCACACACACACACACACACACACACACACACACACACACACACACACACACACACACACACACACACACACACACACACAGGTCCACAGAGAGAGAGACAGACAGACACAAACACTCCAGAGGACAACACAGGATGCCTAAACTCTCGTCTTCCCTCAGACTGGAACTTTAAGAAAAGTTTAGATATTTTTTGTAGTGTGTCGAGGAGTTGGTGTGAAGGAGATATGTATTTCATCATGTTCCTTGGTCACCTGTGTGTGCTCAGGTGCTCATAGGTAAGTAGGTGCTGCAAGGGGTCAATGATGGAGGGCAGGATTTTAGGACAGCAATCCTCAAGTGAGATTCTTTGATGCTGCTGAGGGGATCTAGATCTAAGGCACTGGATCTGTGCTCCAATTATTTGGATCGAGTCTGAAAGCCTTCCATTTCTTTCCATTCTCCTTTCTTAACCTTTTCCCATTGTCCTTTCTCAAATATTTTCCCTTCTTTCTCAGCCATTCTCAGTTCTCATTTCTCTCTCCCTCTCTTTCCCCTCCTCCACCACCTTCACCTTCACCTCACTCTCCCCCTCTCCCCCCTCCCCCACCACCTTCACCTCACTTTCACAATGTCAGAACAAGGCAAGGGTATCCCCGATAAATCGATGGGTATCCCCACCAGTGAAGACATCTCTGCTGTTCGCATATAATAAAGGCGAGGGTTTTTAATCCTACCAAGAATCCGGATTTTAATCCCATTCCAAGGAACGACTTGTAAAGAGAAAAACAACACAAGTCGATGTTCCAATTTTATTCGGACGAATCTGCAAAGGTTTGCAACAAGACTAGTCCCAGAGCTACGGGGATTGTCCTACGAAGAAAGGTTGAGGGAAATCGGCCTGACGACACTGGAGGACAGGAGGGTCAGGGGAGACATGATAACGACAAATAAAATACTGCGCGGAATAGACAAGGTGGACAAAGACGGGATGTTCCAGAGACGGGACACAGACACAAGAGGTCACAATTGGAAGTTGAAGACTCAGATGAATCAAAGGGATGTTAGGAAGTATTTCTTCAGTCATAGAGTAGTCAAGACGTGGAATAGCCTAGAAAGTGACGTAGTGGAGGCGGGAACCATACATAGTTTTAAGGCGAGGTATGATAAAGCTCATGGAGCAGGGAGAGAGAGGACCTAGTAGCAATCAGTGAAGAGGCGGGGCCAGGAGCTATGACTCGACCCCAGCAACCACAAATAGGTGAGTACAAATAGGTGAGTACACACACACACACACACACACACACATATAAATATGTATATATATATATATATAGATATATATATATATATATATATATATATATATATATATATATATATATATATATGTCGTGTTGAATAGGTAAAATTGGTCAATTAGCAAGAACTCATTTAAAATTAAGTCCTTTCTAAAATTTCCTCTTATACGTTCATAGATATATTTTTTTCATTTATGTTAATATAAAAACTAATAATTTTGTACCAAAAGAACTTTAGAAAACTTATATAACCTTGAAGAAATGGTATGATGATACCGACAAGATGTGGAAAAAGACACTTATGTACAGTTCAGGACATTTATTAAAGGAAACGTTTCGGCACGAGTGGCTTCTTGGGCCAGTAGGCCTTCTGCAGTGTTCTTCCATTTTTATGTTCAGTCCTAATACAGAGAAAACTAAGAAAACGCGTATATATAGTGGCAGGAGTCAGGTGAAGTGACGCGTGGGTAGAGGTGGTAGTAGTAGTAATAGTGGAACTAAGGAGGTGAGACGGATGGCTAGAGAGGGACCTGTTGACATTATGTAACAGCAGTATCCAGAATGGGTAATATCCTGTTGATTAGCAATTTTAAGATACTGTAACTACCGGACTTCTACTTTGTAGTGTTACTAACAGCAATTAGTGCAGCTTCTATTCACTTTCTCCGTCTTAAATCGTCTTCTTTAATCACTAGTTTAGCTTCAATGAATTTCATGAGGCATCCAACAACCTCTATGTTAAACACACGCGATTTTACGATAATTTCTGCCGGCATTTTTGTGTTCGGTAATCCTAATGTCCAGAGATCTGGCTGTTCCCCCCACATATACTTTGTCACACTCCCCACATGGTATAGTGTATATTCCTGCACTTGTGCCGGAATCATGCTTAGGTTTTTATACCAGGTTCCTAATAGTAGTTGATGAGCTGGTAGTTATTTTAGCCAGTTTTCTGTCAAACATTTTTGAAACGTAAGTTGGAACGTTGCTGACCGGTAAAACGATGTAACTTGGAGGTTTTTCTTCAACTTGGTCTATGATTTAGTGCCTCGTGTCTTTTTCCTTTCTTAAAAAATAGAGACTACATTTGTCATCTTCCATATCTCAGGTAGTTGCCCAGTTTCAATGGATGTGTTGAAAATTGTTGTTAGTGGCACACAGCTTCTCTGCTCCCTCTCTAAGGACCCACAGAGAGATGTTGTCCGGTCCCACTGCCTTTGAGGTATCAAGGTCACTTAACAGCTTCACCTCCTCCTCGGTTGTGTGTATTTCATCCAACACTTGTTGGTATATACCTTGTTTGTGTACCTCTCAGTTCTGACTTCCCAGAGTCCTTTCTGTCTCCACTATAAATACTTAAATCTCATGTTGAGATCCTCACATACTTCTTGATCGTTTCTTGTGAGCTCCCCACCTTCTTTCCTCAGCCTGATTACCTGGTCCTTGACTGTTGTTTTCTTCGAGTCAGATTTGACTTTTGATACTATGTCGTTTTCTTACTGTCACTGGATCTCCTTCTATATCTGCGTACTCGTTTCTGGCTCTTCGACTAATCTCTTATTTTCCTGAGTCCTTTGTCTTCTGTACTTTTTCCGTTCTCGTGTGCACTTAGTTTTTGCCTCCCTACACCTTTGGGAAAACCAGGGGCTCGTTCTGGTCTTTCATTATTTCTGTTGCCCTTTGGAACAGACCTTTCCTCTGCCTCCTTACATATTGTTGTTACGCAGTCAATCTTTTCGTTTACTGACTTTCCTACCAATTCTCGTTCCCACTGGCTTTTCCCATCCTACTCCTGTTTCTCTCTCCACTTGTTACTCTACTCTATTAAAAGCTCAGAACCACGTGATCACCAGCTCCAAGGGGCATGTCATATGTGATGTCCTCAATGTCCGAGCTACTCAGGGTGAACACGAGGTCCAGTCTTGCTGGTGTGTGTGTGTGTGGAAAATTAAATCGATTCTTTTCTATAAGGTATTACTCAACTCAACAGGTGGCTACAATAGATCATCTCCCATCAAACAGGTGGCTACCACCTATTTCTCTCTCTCTCTCTCTCTCTCTCTCTCTCTCTCTCTCTCTCTCTCTCTCTCTCCCTCTCTTTCTCACTCTTAGAAAGTGAAAGAAAGGTAGAAATAGAACAGAGAAGAAACCTATAGGAATCTAGATATGTGGCAGACGTGGGAATTTATAAAAATCTATGGAGATGAGAACTGAAGGGAAGAGGGAGGATAAAAGTGGGATTAGAGGAAGATTAAGGAGCTAAGAGAAGATAATAATAATGATGAAGAGCGAGAGGTTGAGAAGGAAGAAGAGGTTAAAAGAGAAGGAGAAAGAAAGTGACAGCTTTGTGTGTGAACATAACACTAGTGTCACCCAGCTCAGAGTAAACACTAACACATGTCGATATGTGTCAGAACTGACACATTATCACCAGCAGTAACACCACACCATGTCTCTACCACCACCACCAACCACCACCACCAACCACCACCACCCCCACCGCCACCGCCACCACTACCACCACCTGCCAAGGTGACTCTTAACGTCTTCCTTCACACAGTAGCTCACCTCATATTCTGGCTTTTGCAAGGTGTAATTAGTCTTGTGTGGCACGGCACCTTGTGTGACACCTTGTGTGGCACCTTGTGTGGCACCTTGTGTAGCACATTGTGTGGCACCTTGTGTGACACCTTGTGTGGCATCTTGTGTGGCACCTTGTGTGGCACCTTGTGTGGCACCTTGTGTGGCACCTTGTGTGGCACCTTGTGTGACACCTTGTGTGGCACCTTGTGTGGCACCTTGTGTAGCACCTTGTGAAGCACCGTGTGTGGTACCTTGTGTAGCACCTTGTGTGGTACCTTGCGTAGCAACTTCTATGGTACCTTGTGTAGCACCTTGTGTAGCACCTTGTGTAGCACCTTGTGTGGTACCTTGTGTAGCACCTTGTGTGGTATCTTGTGTGGTACCTTGTGTAGCACCTTGTGTAGCTCCTTGTGTGGTACCTTGTGTAGCACCTAGTGTAGCACCTTGTGTGGTACCTTGTGTAGCACCTTGTGTGGTACCTTGTGTAGCACCTTGTGTAACACCTTGTGTAGCACCTTGTGTGGTACCTCGTGTGGTACCTTGTGTAGCAACTTGTGTGGTACCTTGTGTAGCACCTTGTGTAGCACCTAGTGTAGCACCTTGTGTGGCACCTTGTGTAGCACCTAGTGTAGCACCTTGTGTGGTACCTTGTGTAGCACCTTGTGTGGTACTTTGTGGAGCACCTTGTGTAGCACCTAGTGTAGCATTTTGAGTAGCACCTTGTGTGGTACCTTGTGTAGCACCTTGTGTGGTACCTTGTGTGGTACGTTGTGTAGCACCTTGTGTGGTACCTTGTGTAGCACCTTGTGTGGCACCTTGTGTAGCACCTTGTGTGGTACCTTGTCTAGCACCTTGTGTAGCAACCTGTGTGGTACCTTGTGTGGCACCTTTTGTGGCACCTTTTGTGGCACATTGTGTGGCACCTTATGCGGTACCTTGTGTGGTACCTTGTGTGGCACCTTGTGTGGCACCTTTTGTGGCACATTGTGTAGCACCTTGTGAGGTACCTTGTGTGGTATCTTGTGTGGCACCTTGTGTGGCACCTTTTGTGGCACATTGTGTGGCACCTTGTGTGGTACCTTGTGTAGCACCTTGTGTAGCACCTTGTGTGGTACCTTGTGTGGTACCTTGTGTGGCACCTTGTGTGGCACCTTTTGTGGCACATTGTGTGGCACCTTGTGTGGTTCCTTGTGTAGCACCTTGTGTGGCGCCTTGTGTGGTACCTTGTGTGGTACCTTGTGTGGCACATTGTGTAGCACCTTGTGTGGCACCTTGTGTAGCACTTGTGTAGCACCTTGTGTGGTACCTTGTGTGGTGCCTTGTGTGGCACCTTGTGTAGCACTTGTGTAGCACCTTGTGTGGTACCTTGTGTGGTACATTGTGTGGCACATTGTGTAGCATCTTG
>NC_091355.1:4682043-4704543 GCF_038502225.1 Cherax quadricarinatus
TCATTAAAAACCAGTGGGGGTTTGAGAAAATGGAAGGAATGGATGGCACGGGTGAAAGGGACTACTTAGTAGGAACAATCCAATCTGAGGGACATAAGATGATAATTGCAGTAATGTACAACCCACCACAGAACTGCAGGAGGCCAAGAGAAGAATACGATGAGAGCAACAGAGCAATGGTCGACACACTAGCCGAGGTGGCCAGGAGAGCACACATGGGGGGAGCAAAGTTACTAATTATGGGTGATTTCAATCACAAGGAGATTGACTGGGAAAACCTGGAGCCCCATGGGGGGTCCCGAAACATGGAGAGCCAAGATGATGGATGTGGTACTGGAAAACCTCATGCATCAACATGTTAGAGACACTACCAGAGAGAGAGGAGAGGATGAACCAGCAAGACTGGACCTTGTATTCACCTTGAGTAGTTCTGACATCGAGGATATCATGTATGAAAGGCCCCTGGGAGCTAGTGATCATGTGGTTCTGTGCTTCGACTACATAGTTGAGCTCCAAGTGGAGAGAACAGCAGGAATAGGGTGGGAAAAACCAAACTACAAAAGGGGGAACTACTCAGGCTTGAGGAACTTCTTTCAAGACATTCAGTGGGAGAGGGAACTGACAGGAAAACCAGTACAAGAAATGATGGACTATGTGACAACAAAATGCAAGGAGGCAGAGGAGAGGTTTGTTCCCAAGGGAAACAGAAATAATGGGAAGAACAGAATGAGTCCTTGGTTCACCCAAAGGTGTAGGGAGGCAAAAACTAGGTGTACTAGAGAATGGAAAAGGTACAGAAGACAGAGAACTCAGGAAAATAAAGAGATTAGCCGAAGAGCCAGAAACGAATATGCACAGATAAGAAGGGAGGCTCAGCGGCAATACGAAAATGACATAGCATCGAAAGTCAAGACTGACCCGAAGCTGTTGTACAGCCACATCAGGAGGAAAACAACAGTCAAGGACCAGGTAATCAGACTGAGGAAGGGTGATGGGGAATTCACAAGAAACGACCGGGAGGTATGTCAGGAGCTCAACACAAGATTTAAAGAAGTATTTACAGTGGAAACCAGTAGGACTCCAGGAAATCAGAGCAGGGGGGTGCACCAGCAAGTGCTGGATGAGGTACATATAACCAAGGAGGAGGTGAAGAAGCTGCTATGCGAACTTGACACCTCAAAGGCGGGGGGACCAGACAACATCTCTCCGTGGGTCCTTAGAGAGGGAGCAGAGACACTGTGTGTGCCATTAACGAAGATCTTCAACACATCATTTGAAACTGGGCAACTCCCTGAGGTATGGAAGATGGCAAATGTAGTCCCAATTTTTAAAAAGGGAGACAGACATGAGGCACTAAACTACAGACCTGTATCACTAACGTGTATAGTATGCAAGGTCATGGAGAAGATCATCAGGAGGAGAGTGGTGGAGCACCTGGAAAGAAACAAGTGTATAATTGACAACCAGCATGGTTTCAGGGAGGGAAAATCCTGTGTCACAAACCTATTAGAGTTTTATGACAAGGTGACAGAAGTAAGACAAGAGAGAGAGGGGTGGATCGACTGCATTTTTTTGGACTGCAAGAAGGCCTTCGACACAGTTCCTCACAAGAGGTTACTGCAAAAGCTAGAGGATCAGGCACACATAACAGGAAAGGCACTGCAATGGATAAGAGAATACCTTACAGGGAGGCAACAACGAGTCATGGTACGCGACGAGGTGTCAGAGTGGGCGCCTGTGACAAGCGGGGTTCCACAGGGGTCAGTCCTAGGACCTGTGCTGTTCTTGGTATATGTGAATGACATAACGGAAGGGATAGACTCAGAAGTGTCCTTGTTTGCGGACGATGTGAAGTTAATGAGAAGAATCAAATCGGATGAGGATCAGGCAGGACTACAAAGAGACCTGGACAGGCTACAAGCCTGGTCCAGCAACTGGCTCCTTGAGTTTAACCCCGCCAAATGCAAAGTCATGAAGATTGGGGAAGGGCAAAGAAGACCGCAGACACAATATAGTTTAGATGGCCAAAGACTGCAAACCTCACTCAAGGAAAAAGATCTGGGGGTGAGTATAACACCGAGCATATCTCCTGAGGCGCACATCAATCAGATAACTGCTGCAGCATACGGGCGCCTGGCAAACCTACGGATAGCGTTCCGATACCTCAGTAAGGATTCGTTTAAGACTCTGTATACCATTTACGTCAGGCCCATACTGGAGTATGCAGCACCAGTTTGGAATCCACACCTAGTCAAGCACGTCAAGAAATTAGAGAAAGTGCAAAGGTTTGCAACAAGACTAGTCCCAGAGCTACGGGGATTGTCCTACGAAGAAAGGTTGAGGGAAATCGGCCTGACGACACTGGAGGCCAGGAGGGTCAGGGGAGACATGATAACGACATATAAAATACTGCGCGGAATAGACGAGGTGGACAAAGACGGGATGTTCCAGAGAAGGGACACAGACACAAGAGGTCACAATTGGAAGTTGAAGACTCAGATGAATCAAAGGGATGTTAGGAAGTATTTCTTCAGTCATAGAGTAGTCAAGCCGTGGAATAGTCTAGAAAGTGAAGTAGTGGAGGCGGGAACCATACATAGTTTTAAGGCGAGGTATGATAGAGCTCATGGGGCAGGGAGAGAGAGGACCTAGTAGCAATCAGCGAAGAGGCGGGGCCAGGAGCTGTGACTCGACCCCTGCAACCACAAATAGGTGAGTACAAACACAGTACACACACAAACACACACACACACACACACGCATATGCACACACACGCATATTCACACACACACACACACACACACACACACACACACAAACACACACACACACACACACACACACACACACACACACACACACACACACACACACACACACACAAACACACACACACACACACACACACACACACACACACACACACACAAACACACACACACACACACACACACACACACACACACACACAAACACACACACACACACACACACACACAAACACACACACACACACACACGGACATGAATGTTGTAAAACACTTGCATGATACTGTTGTCACCACCACCACCACTGCTATTATCACCACCATCACCACCACCAGCACCATCACCACCACCACCACTGCTATTATCACCACCATCACCACCACCACCACCATCACCACCACCACCACTGCTATTATCACCACCATCACCACCACCACCACCATCACCACCACCACCACTGCTATTATCACCACCATCACCACCACCACCACTGCTATTATCACCACCATCACCACCACCACCACTGCTATTATCACCACCATCACCACCACCACCACTGCTATTATCACCACCATCACCACCACTGTTATTATCACCACCATCACCACCACCACCACTGCTATTATCACCACCACCACCACTGCTATTATCACCACCATCATCACCAGCACCACTGCTATTATCACCACTATCACCACCACCACCACTACCACTGCTATTATCACCACCATCACCACCACCACCACTGCTATTATCACCACCATCACCACCACTACCACTGCTATTATCACCACCATCACCACCACCACCACTGCTATTATCACCACCATCACCACCACCACCACCACTGCTATTATCACCACCATCACCACCACCACCAGTGCTATTATCACCACCATCACCACCACCACCACGGCTATTATCACCACCATCACCACTGCTATTATCACCACCATCACCACCACCACCACTACTATTATCACCACCATCACCACCATCACCACCACCACCACTGCTATTATTACCACCACCACCACTGCTATTATCACCACCACCACCACTGCTATTATCACCACCATCACCACCACCACCACTGCTATTACCACCACCATCACCACCACCACCACTGCTATTATCACCACCATCACCACCACCACTGCTGTTATCACCACCATCACCACCACCACCACTGCTATTACAACCACCATCACCACTACCACCACTGCTATTATCACCACCATCACCACCACCACTACCATCATCACCACCACTACCGCCATCACCACCACCACTGCTATTATCACCACCATCACCACCACCACTGCTATTGTTACCACTATCACCACCACCACTGCTATCATCACCACCACCACTGCTATTATCACCACCACCACCACTGCTATCATCACCACCACCACTGCTATTATCACCAACACCACTGCTATCATCACCACCACTGCTATCATCACTACCACCACTGCTATTTTCACCACCACCACTGCTATTGTCACCACCATCACCCCCACCACTGCTATTATCACCACCATCACCACCACCACTACGATCATCACCACCACTACCACCATCACCACCACCACTGCTATTATCACCACCATGACCACCACCACTGCTATTATCACCACCATCACCACCACTGCTATTTTCACCACCATCACCACCACCACTGCTATCATCGCCACCACCACTGCTATTATCACCACCATCACCACCAACACCACTGCTATCATCGCCTCCACCACTACCATCATCACCACCACTACCACAATCACCACCACCACTACTACCATCACCAACACCACAAACACCATCAGGACCACCACCAACACACATTCTTCCACTCACACGTACACAGGTATACATTCTCTCTTCCACTCACACGTACACAGGTATACATTCTCTCTTTCACTCACACGTACACAGGTGTACATTCTCTCTTTCACTCACACGTACACAGGTGTACATTCTCTCTTTCACTCACACGTACACAGATGTACATTCTCTCTTTCACTCACACGTACACAGATGTACATTCTCTCTTTCACTCACACGTACACAGATGTACATTCTCTCTTTCACTCACACGTACACAGGTGTACATTCTCTCTTTCACTCACACGTACACAGATGTTCATTCTCTCTTTCACTCACACGTACACAGGTGTACATTCTCTCTTTCACTCACACGTACACAGATGTACATTCTCTCTTTCACTCACACGTACACAGATGTACATTCTCTCTTTCACTCACACGTACACAGATGTACATTCTCTCTTTCACTCACACGTACACAGATGTACATTCTCTCTTTCACTCACACGTACACAGGTGTACATTCTCTCTTTCACTCACACGTACACAGGTGTACATTCTCTCTTTCACTCACACGTACACAGATGTTCATTCTCTCTTCCACTCACACGTACACAGGTGTACATGTACACACAACATACGTACATGAGTCCAGATGTACATCATCTTCGTTGACCTCCATTAACTTACGTAATTACAGCTGAACAAATCTATCCTTCATAAAGTTGTATAGTCTGACTGGGGTGTCTGGGGTGTCTGGGGTGTCTGGGGTGTCTGGGGTGTCTGGGGTGTCTGGGGTGTCTGGGGTGTCTGGGGTGTCTGGGGTGTCTGGGGTGTCTGGGGTGTCTGGGGTGTCTGGGATGTCTGGGGTGTCTGGGGTGTCTGGGGTGTCTGGGGTGTCTGGGGTGTCTGGGGTGTCTGGGGTGTCTGGGGTGTCTGGGGTGTCTGGGGTGTCTGGGGTGTCTGGGGTGTTTGGGCTGTCTGGGCTGTCTGGGCTGTCTGGGCTGTCTTGGCGATTTACAGTTAAAAAATCTGCCCAGGTAACAGAGAGAGAGAGAGAGAGAGAGAGAGAGAGAGAGAGAGAGAGAGAGAGAGAGAGAGAGAGAGAGAGAGAGAGAGAGAGAGAGAGAGAGAGAGAGAGAGAGAGAGAGAGAGAGAGAGAGAGAGAGAGAGAGAGAGAGAGAAATAGGAGACAGGAAACAAAGGACTACGAAAGAAGGAAGGGAATATGGAGGAAAAAAGAAGTACAGAGGAGAGGGAGTGATGAAGGGAGTGACGGAGTGATGGTGGGAGTGATGGAGGGAGTGATGGAGGGATTGATGGAGGGAGTGATGAAGGGAGTGACGGAGTGATGGTGGGAGTGATGGAGGGAGTGATGGAGGGATTGATGGAGGGAGTGATGAAGGGAGTGACGGAGTGATGGAGGGAGTGATGGAGGGAGTGATGGAGGGAGTGATGGAGGTTCTCACCTGGAGGATGATCTTAATGACTCAGTAATTATATCATTCCCTCTTGATCCTCGTAATTATCTCATCATCTCTTTAATTACATTTACCTGCTTCCTCCTCTCCCATCCTTACCCCATCCTCTCCCATCCTTACCCCATCCTCTCCCATCCTTACCCCATCCTCTCCCATCCTTACCCCATCCTCTCCCATCCTTACCCCATCCTCTCCCATCCTTACCCCATCCTCTCCCATCCCTTACCCCTCCCTCTCCCATCCCTTACCCCATCCTCTCCCATCCTTACCCCCCATCCTCTCCCATCCCTTACCCCATCCTCTCCCCATCCTTACCCCATCCCTCTCCCATCCTTACCCCATCCTCTCCCATCCTTACCCCATCCTATCGCATCCTTCACCCCATCCTCTCCCCATCCTTACCCCATCCTCTCCCATCCTTACCCCATCCTCTCCCATCCTTACCCCATCCTCTCCCATCCTTACCCCATCCTATCTCATCCTTACCCCATCCTCTCCCATCCTTACCCCATCCTATCTCATCCTTACCCCATCCTATCCCATCCTCCTCCACCTTCCATCCTCTCCTATCTTCCTCCTCATCCTCCTTCATCCTTCTTCATCCTCCTCCATCCTCCTCCTCCATCCTCCTCCTCCATCCTCCTCCTCCATCCTCCTCCTCCATCCTCCTCCTCCATCATCCTCCTTCATCCTCATCCTCCATCATCCTCCTCCATCCTCCTCCTCCATCATCCTCCTTCATCCTCCTCCTCCATCCTCCTCCTCCATCCTCCTCCTCCATCCTCCTCCTCCATCCTCCTCCTCCATCCTCCTCCTCCATCATCCTCCTCCATCCTCCTCCTCCATCATCCTCCTCCATCCTCCTCCTCCATCCTCCTCCTCCATCATCCTCCTCCATCCTTCTCCTCCATCCTCCTCCTCCATCCTCCTCCTCCATCCTCCTCCTCCATCATCCTCCTCCATCCTCCTCCTCCATCATCCTCCTTCATCCTCCTCCTCCATCCTCCTCCTCCATCCTCCTCCTCCATCCTCCTCCTCCATCCTCCTCCTCCAACCTCCTCCTCCATCATCCTCCTCCATCCTCCTCCTCCATCCTCCTCCTCCATCATCCTCCTCCATCCTCCTCCTCCATCCTCCTCCTCCATCCTCCTCCTCCATCCATCCTCCTCCTCCATCATCCTCCCTCCATCCTCCTCCTCCATCATCCTCCTTCATCCTCCTCCTCCATCCTCCTCCTCCATCCTCCTCCTCCTCCATCCTCCTCCTCCATCCTCCTCCTCCATCCTCCTCCTCCATCCTCCTCCTCCATCATCCTCCTCCAACCTCCTCCTCCATCATCTCCTCCTCCTTCATCTCATCTCCATCTCCTCCATCCTCCTCCTCCATCATCCTCCTTCACTCCTCCTCCTCCATCCTCCTCCTCCATCATCTCCTCCTCCATCCTCCTCCTCCTCCATCCTCCTCCTCCATCATCCTCCTCCATCCTCCTCCTCCACCATCATCCTCCTCATCCTCCTCCTCCATCCATCCTCCTCCTCCATCCTCCTCCTCCATCCTCCTCCTCCATCATCGTCCTCCATCCTCCTCCTCCATCCTCCTCCTCCATCCTCCTCCTCCATCCTCCTCCTCCATCCTCCTCCTCCATCCTCCTCCTCCATCCTCCTCCTCCATCATCCTCCTCCATCCTCCTCCTCCATCATCCTCCTTCATCCTCCTCCTCCATCCTCCTCCTCCATCCTCCTCCTCCATCCTCCTCCTCCATCATCCTCCTCCATCCTCCTCCTCCATCCTCCTCCTCCATCCTCCTCCTCCCTCCTCCTCCTCCATCATCCTCCTCCATCCTCCTCCTCCATCATCCTTCTCCATCATCCTCCTCCATCATCCTCCTCCATCCTCCTCCTCCATCATCCTCCTCCAACACAGTGTATAATAAACTTCTTGTAAACCTATTAAAAAATCTGTGTTAAATGTCAAAAATGCCAAAAATCCGTCTTATAATACATAAAAATCTCCCCAAAAAATCAGTCTTAAATATAAAAAAATATGTCCACGATACAGAAACCTTAATACAAAATAACAAAAATCCGTCTTATAAGACAAAAAGTCCGTCTTACAAGACAAAAAAATCCGTCTTATAAGACAAAAAATCCGTCTTATAAGACAAAAAAATCCGTCTTATAAGACAAAAAATCCGTCTTATAAGACAAAAAAATCCGTCTTATAAGACAAAAAAATCCGTCTTATAAGACAAAAAAATCCGTCTTATAAGACGAAAAATCCGTCTTATAAGACAAAAAAATCCGTCTTATAAGACAAAAAATCCGTCTTATAAGACAAAAAAATCCGTCTTATAAGACGAAAAATCCGTCTTATAAGACAAAAAAATCCGTCTTATAAGACAAAAAATCCGTCTTATAAGACAAAAAATCCGTCTTATAAGACAAAAAAATCCGTCTTATAAGACTAAAAATCCGTCTTATAAGACAAAAAAATCCGTCTTATAAGACAAAAAATCCGTCTTATAAGACAAAAAATCCGTCTTATAAGACAAAAAATCCGTCTTATAAGACAAAAAATCCGTCTTATAAGACAAAAAAATCCGTCTTATAAGACAAAAAAATCCGTCTTATAAGACAAAAAAATCCGTCTTATAAGACAAAAAATCCGTCTTATAAGACAAAAAATCCGTCTTATAATACAAAAAATCCGTCTTATAAGACAAAAAATCCGTCTTATAAGACCAAAAAATCCGTCTTATAAGACAAAAATCAAAAGTCTTATAAGACCAAAAAAATCCGTCTTATAAGACAAAAAATCGTCTTATAATACAAAAAAATCCGTCTTATAAGACAAAAAATCCGTCTTGTAAGACAAAAAAATCCGTCTTATAAGACAAAAAATCCGTCTTATAAGACAAAAAATCCGTCTTATAAGACAAAAAATCCGTCTTATAATACAAAAAATCCGTCTTATAAGACAAAAAATCCGTCTTATAAGACCAAAAAATCCGTCTTATAAGACAAAAAATCCGTCTTATAATACAAAAAATCCGTCTTATAAGACAAAAAAATCCGTCTTGTAAGACAAAAAATCCGTCTTATAAGACAAAAAATCCGTCTTATAAGACAAAAAATCCGTCTTATAAGACAAAAAATCCGTCTTATAAGACAAAAAATCCGTCTTATAAGACAAAAAATCCGTCTTATAAGACAAAAAATCCGTCTTATAAGACAAAAAATCCGTCTTATAAGACAAAAAATCCGTCTTATAAGACAAAAAATCCGTCTTATAATACAAAAAATCCGTCTTATAAGACAAAAAAATCCGTCTTGTAAGACAAAAAAATCCGTCTTATAAGACAAAAAATCCGTCTTATAAGACAAAAAATCCGTCTTATAATACACGAAATCTTCGTAAAATTGGTCTTAAAATCCACACAAATCATGGAGAATCCGTTTTAAAGAAGTTGTAAAATCCTTCTTACTATATGCAAAAAACGCAAAAAATCCTGGGTAGTATTTCTGAAAATGTTGAATTCATGTTGCAAGGTGAGTGTCTGTTGCAGCTGTGGCTGCTACCACAGTAGTGGAGCCAGGGGAGGTAGTGGAGCCAGGGGAGGTAGTGGAGCCAGGGGAGGTAGTGGAGCCAGGGGAGGTAGTGGAGCCAGGGGTGGTAGTGGAGCCAGGGGAGATAGTGGAGCCAGGGGTGGTGAAGGAAGCCAGAGGAGGTAGTGGAGCCAGGGGAGGTAGTGGAGCCAGGGGAGGTAGTGGAGCCAGGGGAGGTAGTGGAGCCAGGGGTGGTAGTGGAGCCAGGGGAGGTAGTGGAGCCAGGGGAGGTAGTGGAGCCAGGGGAGGTAGTGGAGCCAGGGGTGGTGAAGGAAGCCAGAGGAGGTAGTGGAGCCAGGGAAGGTAGTGGAGCCAGGGGAGGTAGTGGAGCCAGGGGAGGTAGTGGAGCCAGGGGTGGTAGTGGAGCCCGGGGAGGTAGTGGAGCCAGGAGGTAGGTGGAGCCAGGGGTGGTGAAGGAAGCCAGAGGTAGTGAGGGGGAGGTAGGTGGGAGGGAGGGAGGGGAGGTCGGGGAGCCAGGGGTGGTAGTGGAGCCAGGGGTGGTAGTGGAGCCAGGGGAGGTAGTGGAGCCAAGGGAGGTAGTGGAGCCAGGGGAGGTAGTGGAGCCAGGGGTGGTAGTGGAGCCAGGGGTGGTTGGGGAGGCCAGGGGAGGTGAAGGAAGCCAGAGGAGGTAGTGGAGCCAGGGGAGGTAGTGGAGCCAGGGGAGGTAGTGGAGCCAGGGGAGGTAGTGGAGCCAGGGGAGGTAGTGGAGCCAGGAGAGGTAGTGGAGCCAAGGGAGGTAGTGGAGCCAGGGTTGGTTGGGGAGGCCAGGGGAGGTGAAGGAAGCCAGAGGAGGTAGGGGAGCCAGGGGAGGTAGTGGAGCCAGGGGAGGTAGTGGAGCCAGGGGAGGTAGTGGAGCCAGGGGAGGTAGTGGAGCCAGGGGAGGTAGTGGAGCCAGGGGTGGTAGTGGAGCCAGGGTTGGTTGGGGAGGCCAGGGGAGGTGAAGGAAGCCAGAGGAGGTAGTGGAGCCAGGGGAGGTAGTGGAGCCAGGGGAGGTAGTGGAGCCAGGGTTGGTAGTGGAGCCAGGGGTGGTTGGGGAGGCCAGGGGAGGTGAAGGAAGCCAGTGGAGGTAGTTGAGCCAGGGGAGGTAGTGGAGCCAGGGGAGGTAGTGGAGCCAGGGGTGGTTGGGAATCCAGGGGTGGTAGGAGCCAAGACGGGTGGTGGGGTAGCCAGGAGTTGTGAGGGGGTCCTAGCCCCCCTGGGGTGGATAAAAGAGGGTTTAAGGGGAGGGGGTAACATGGCAGATGACAAGGGAGTGAGGGAGGGGTTGTGTGGGGACGGGGGTGGGGGTTATTGTCTCCCTGTTTTTTTTTCTGTCTTCTGTATGCCTATGTATATATATACATACACATACATATATATATATATATATATATATATATATATATATATATATATATATATATATATATATATATATATACAAAACAACCACTCTGAAAGAATAGAGAAATTCCAAGCGCTTTCGTGACTACTCACATTATCACCTGTTTACTGTGATCTTATTGCATATATATATATATATATATATATATATATATATATATATATATATATATATATATATATATATATATATATATATATATATATATATATATATATATATATACGAGTGTTAGAGTGCAAGACATGCAACATGACTGGTGTTAGAGTGCGAGACTTGCAACATGACTGGTGTTTGATGGTCATGCAACTCTCATGGTGATGACGCTTTGCAAGCTGACGCCTGATTGGTCCAACAACCGGCAATTTGTCATCTTTCTTGTGATTGCTCTAGACAGGGATGAAGCCCCTCTAGTCTGCAGCCAATTGGGAGCCGTCTATGTTTTGCCTCTTGTAACTGGCCCAGACTGCCTACGTTTGTGTCTTGTGACTGGTCCATATACAGAGAAAATTGAATTTTATCTGACCAGTCAGAAGTCGTTTACGGCATATTCTCTCTTGATTGGCTCGCTCTCTCCCAATGTCGAAAGATCACTGTACTTTTCACTTCCATGACTCGAGTTTTACCCCTGCACCCCTTCATAAATGTTACCTTGATAACACTCCAACAAAACCTCATATCCCTATGACCACAGACGCATGTTGGATGCACAAGCCCCTACCACTTAAAACCTCCATCACACCATACCTTCAATCCCTTCCTCTTGGCTATCCTGTCCTGTATTATTCTCTCTAAATGACCAAACAACCTCACCACTGATTCTTTCCTTCTGAAAAGTACCTCAATATGGGATCAAATATACAGATCAATTGATCCATATATATATATATATATATATATATATATATATATATATATATATATATATATATATATATATATATATATATATATATATATATATATATATATATATATATATATATATATATATATATATATATATATATATATATATATATATATATATATATATATATATATGGTGGGGTCGTAGTGTTATGGTCGGGTAATAAACTCAAGAACCGACGTCATCATAAGTAACGTGAAAAACAAAACGATACTAAAATCCTTATCCTGGAGCATCCAGACCTTGTGGAACGGATTCTGAGTCTACTTTTTGGTCCTCATATCTTGGATGAAGTCCATTCATCCTCTCTCTCTCTCTCTCTCTCTCTCTCTCTCACTCCTATCCACCTCCTCTACAGTGCCTCTCTCTCTCTCTGTCCCTCTTTCTATATCCATCTCCTTGTATCTCAGTCTCGCGGGAGAGATTCATTTTAGGGAGAAAACTTTATGGCTTTGGTGAATATCTCTGTCGACGCGGAATTTTGAAATTATGAGGAGATAATTCTGGTGTGAGAGACAGAGAAAGGTGAACCACAAAGTGCTGGATTCTCTCTATCTCTCTCTCTCTCTCTTTCTTTCTCTCTTTCTCTCTCTCTCTCTCTCTCTCTTTCTTTCTCTCTTTCTCTCTCTCTCTCTCTCTCCACTAATCAAGTCTTCGAAAATAAAACTAACATCGGATTCCTGGGGAAGCGCTAAATTCGCAAGGCTCACGCAGAGCCCTGGGGGGGGGGTAGTTTGACGTGAGCAGGTTTATTCCGAGGAAGGAGAGAGTAGTTCCAGTTCCCTGGATCAAGAGCTCTTCACCAGCACGTGAAAGCTCTCGTTATAATAATAATAGCTTCTTTGATGGGATCTGAACCTCCTTTGATGGGATCTGAACCTCCTTTGATGGGAACCGAACCTCCTTTGATGGGGTCCGAACCTCCTTTGATGGGATCCGAACCTCCTTTGATGGGGTCCGAATCTCCTTTGATGGGATCCGAATCTCCTTTGATGGGATCCGAACCTCCTTTGATGGGATCTGAACCTCCTTTGATGGGATCCGAACCTCCTTTGATGGGATCCGAACCTCCTTTGATGGGATATGAACCTCCTTTGATGGGGTCCGAACCTCCTTTGATGGGATCCGAACCTCCTTTGATGGGATATGAACCTCCTTTGATGGGGTCCGAACCTCCTTTGATGGGATCCGAACCTCCTTTGATGGGGTTCGAATCTCCTTTTATGGGATCCGAACCTCCTTTAATGGGATCCGAACCTCCTTTGATGGGATCCGAACCTCCTTTGATGGGATCCGAACCTCCTTTGATGGGGGTCCGAATCTCCTTTGATGGGATCCGAACCTCCTTTGATGGGATCTGAACCTCCTTTGATGGGATCCAAACCTCCTTTGACACACACAGTTACTACACATATTGAAAATAATTCCTTTAGATAATTCCCAACAAAAGACGGAAAGAGAAAAAAACAAGAGATGAAAAACGGAAGTGACACGGACAATAACGCAGAAGACGGAGAAAAAAATGAGAGAGAGAGAGAGAGAGAGAGAGAGAGAGAGATTGGGGAAAATGAAAGCTATCATCTGGAAAAGTTAGATTTTTTTGGTCTATACTCTCTGGTCTCTGTTGTATCCATAGTTTAATTTGAATCATATTCTCTCTCTTCTCTCTCTCTCTCTCTCTCTCTCTCTCTCTCTCTCTCTCTCTCTCTCTCTCTCTCTCTCTCTTCTCTACCTCTCTACCTATTCTTCGTTTTCCCACTTGTAGTAAATATTTCTACTATAACTACTATACTACCACCACTGCCACTGCTACCACCACTACCACTGCTACCACCACTACCACTGCTACCACCACTACCACTGCTACCACCACCACCACTACTACTACTACAAGCACTACTATTATTACTACTACTGCTACAACTCTTCTCTCCAGCAAAATACCATCTTCCACCAGTACCACCAGTACCACCAGTACCACCAGTACCACCAGTACCACCAGTACCACCAGCACCACCAGTACCATCAGTACCACCAGTACCACCAGTACCATCAGTACCACCAGTACCACCATATTCCACCAGTGCCACCATCTTCCACCAGTACCACCATCTTCCACCAGTACCACCATCTTCCGCCAGTACCACCATCTTCCACCAGTACCACCATCTTCCACCAGTACCATCATCTTCCACCAGTACCACCATCTTCCACCAGTACCACCATCTTCCACCAGTACCACCAGTACCACCAGTACCACCAGTACCACCAGTACCATCAGTACCACCAGTACCACCATATTCCACCAGTACCACCACCTTCCACCAGTACCATCATCTTCCACCAGTACCACCATCTTCCACCAGTACCACCATCTTCCACCAGTACCACCATCTTCCACCAGTACCACCACCTTCCACCAGTACCATCATCTTCCACCAGTACCACCATCTTCCACCAGTACCACCATCTTCCACCAGTTCCACCATCTTCCACCAGTACCATCATCTTCCACCAGTACCATCATCTTCCACCAGTACCACCATCTTCCACCAGCACCACCATCTTCCACCAGTACCACCATCTTCCACCAGTACCATCATCTTCCACCAGTACCATCATCTTCCACCAGTACCATCATCTTCTACCAGTACCACCATCTTTCACCAGCACCACCATCTTCCACCAGTACCACCATCTTCCACCAGTACCACCATCTTCCACCAGTTCCACCATCTTCCACCAGTACCATCATCTTCCACCAGTTCCACCATCTTCCACCAGTACCACCATCTTCCACCAATACCACCATCTTCCACCAGTACCATCATCTTCCACCAGTACCACCATCTTCCACCAGTACCACCATCTTCCACCAGTACCACCATCTTCCACCAGTACCATCATCTTTCACCAGTACCATCATCTTCTACCAGTACCACCATCTTCCACCAGCACCACCATCTTCCACCAGTACCACCATCTTCCACCAGTACCATCATCTTCCACCAGTACCACCATCTTCCAACAGCACCATCATCTTCCACCAGTATCACCATCTTCCACCAGTTCCACCATCTTCCACCAGTACCACCATCTTCCACCAGTACCACCATCTTCCACCAGTACCACCATCTTCCGCCAGTACCACCATCTTCCACCAGTACCACGATCTTCCACCAGCACCATCATCTTCCACCAGTACCACCATCTTCCACCAGTTCCCCCATCTTCCACCAGCACCACCATCTTCCACCAGTACCACCATCTTCCACCAGCACCACCATCTTCCACCAGTACCACCATCTTCCACCAGTTCCACCATCTTCCACCAGTACCATCATCTTCCACCAGTACCACCATCTTCCAATAGTACCACCATCTTCCACCAGTTCCACCATCTTCCACCAGTACCACCATCTTCCACCAGTACCACCATCTTCCACCAGTACCACCATCTTCCACCAGTTCCACCATCTTCCCTCACCATACCCTCACAGTACCACCATCATCACTGCCATAATCACGGAGCAAACAAAAATAACCTTTAAAAGGCTTCCACTTACGAAGTATATTTGGAAGCCATTGTGACGGAAGCCTGTAACCTGAACTCTTATTTCATGCTCTTTATTTGTGCTCTTTTAGAGCTCCTCTTGTGCTGTGTTAGAGCTGCTGGGTTTGCTCTATTGCAGGTATTGTATATGGTATATATATATATATATATATATATATATATATATATATATATATATATATATATATGTCGTGCCGAATATGTAAAACTGGTCAATTAGCAAGAACTCGTTGAAAATTAAGTCCTTTCTGAAATTTTCTCTTATAAGTTTAAAGATAATTTTTTTTCATTAATGTTAATGTAAAAAATTTTAATTTTGCACCAAAAGAATCTTAGAAAACTTACCTAACCTTATTATAACAAGAACAATTTATTTTAGCCTAACTCAACAAATTATATTTTAAATACGTTTACAATAATTTAGTACTAAATAAACAATCAAATATATTTTTTTTCGTTAGGTTCAGAATGATTTTGGCGAAATTATTGCATACACAAATTTTCACTTGTCCTATATGGCAAGATGAGCGTTGCTATTTAAGCCAAGATCGCAAGTTCTGCCTATTCAGCTTTAAGACATATATATATATATATATATATATATATATATATATATATATATATATATATATATATATATATATATATATATAAAGAGAGAGAGAGAGAATGAGAGAGAGACTCTGGGCTGCTCTAAATACAATTGAAGTCTGTGCTTCAAAGATGGCGCTGTCTCCCTCTCCAGTAGAGTGGGCAACCTCTTCTTGCTTACTAATTGACGCCGATGATCTTCACTCCATCTCTGTCTCTCTCCTCCATCTCCATTCCTTCACGCCTCCATAAGCCTTCCGTCTCTCCATCTCTGCTTCTTCTCGTATCCATTTCTCCTACATTCAACTCATTCTTATTTTTTTGTCTCTCCTTCGTTCTCTTCCCCATTTCTTCTTCGTCCCTTCCTCTCTCTCTCTCTCTCTCTCTCTCTCTCTCTCTCTCTCTCTCTCTCTCTCTCTCTCTCTCTCTCTCTCTCTCTCTCTCTCTCTCTCATTTTCTTGGTTAAAATGACATTCTTGATTACAAAGGAATGACTTAATTACTGTTTCGTGTTTAAATGATTCTTGGCAGAGTAGGTGAAGGGAGAGAGAGAGAGAGAGAGAGAGAGAGAGAGAGAGGAGAGAGAGAGAGAGAGAGAGAGAGAGAGAGAGAGAGAGAGAGAGAGAGAGAGAGAGAGAGAGAGAGAGAGAGAAAGGGAAAGGAGAGAGTGTTACAGGTAAGTTTTCACTTAAATATATATACCATAGCTGTGTATATGTTGAAGAATATACACAGAGATATATCATTCATTGTATATACGCTCAGAGGCTGTATCTCCGTGTATATACATTAAATCAGGCTGTATCTCCGTGTATATACATTAAATCAGGCTGTATCTCCGTGTATATACATTAAATCAGGCTGTATCTCCGTGTATATACATTAAATCAGGCTGTATCTCCGTGTATATACATTAAATCAGGCTGTATCTCCGTGTATATACATTAAATCAGGCTGTATCTCCGTGTATATAAATTAAAGCAGGCTGAATCTCCGTGTATATATATACCTATGTATCTCTCAGTGCATATACACACAGCACAGCCTGTACCTATGTATATCATTATTATTATTGTTATTTTTATTATTATTATTTGATTATTGGCATTATTATTAAAAATTATTATTATTACTATCGTCATTATTATTATTATTATTTAATTTTTATTATTATTATTGTTATTATTATTATTATTATTATTATTATTATTATTATTATTATTATTATTATTATTATTATTATTATTACTGACTCGTGAAAATACTGTTCAAGCTCACTTATCTGTCATTGTTTTTCTGTGTAGTTGTTGCTGTTTTTGCGAAAGAAGCTAGTGATGCTGGAGGCGTGTTTGTTGCTGTCTTTTTCTTGAGGCAGGCAGATAGTGAAGCTATAGTGGGCACCCGTGAAATGGCTTTCTGATTATGCAAATGAGGCAATAGCATGGGGGGAATGATCTCCGGGAATGATTCAACCCGGGTCATGCCTGGCTTCGTCAGTCCCCCTTGGCTGCCCTCTCTGATACACACACACACACACACACACACACACACACACACACACACACACACACACACACACACACACACACACACACACACATACACGAAGACCAGGCAAAACTACAAAGGGATCTGGACAGGCTGCAGACCTAGTCCAGCAATTGGCTCCTGGAGTTCAATCCCACCAAGTGCAAAGTCATGAAGATTGGGGAAGGGCAAAGAAGACCGCAGACCGAGTACAGTCTAGGGGGCCAGAGACTACAAACCTCACTCAAGGAAAAAGATCTTGGGGTGAGCATAACACCAGGCACATCTCCTGAAGCGCACATCAACCAAATAACTGCTGCAGCATATGGGCGCCTAGCAAACCTCAGAACAGCATTCCGACACCTAAATAAGGAATCGTTCAGGACCCTGTACACCGTGTACGTTAGGCCCATATTGGAGTATGCGGCACCAGTTTGGAACCCCCACCTAGCCAAGCACGTAAAGAAACTAGAGAAAGTGCAAAGGTTTGCAACAAGACTAGTCCCAGAGCTAAGAGGTACGTCCTACGAGGAGAGGTTAAGGGAAATCAACCTGGCGACACTGGAGGACAGGAGAGATAGGGGGGACATGATAACGACATACAAAATACTGAGAGGAATTGACAAGGTGGACAAAGACAGGATGTTCCAGAGATTGGACACAGTAACAAGGGGACACAGTTGGAAGCTGAAGACAGATGAATCACAGGGATGTTAGGAAGTATTTCTTCAGCCACAGAGTAGTCAGGAAGTGGAATAGTTTGGGAAGCGATGTAGTGGAGGCAGGATCCATACATAGCTTTAAGCAGAGGTATGATAAAGCTCACGGTTCAGGGAGAGTGACCTAGTAGCGACCAGTGAAGAGGCGGGGCCAGGAGCTCAGACTCGACCCCTGCAACCTCAACTAGGTGAGTACAACTAGGTGAGTATACACACACACACAGACACACACACACACACACACACACACACACACACACACACACACACACACACACACACACACACACACACGCACGCACACATGAGCTCCGTCACGGCCTTTTTACAGTTGGGGTCAGGAGCTCTGACTTAACCCAAGCAAAGGCAAATAGGTTAGCAAACGGAGTGCTCCTGCCTTCTCTTTCCTTCTCCTCCTCCTTTCACCTCTTCCCTCTCCTCCTTCCTTCATCTCTTCCCTCTCATTCTCTACTCATCTCCTCCTCGCTTTGTCTCCTCTTTCCCCTCTTCTCCCTTCATCTTGTCCCCTCTTCCTCCTCCTTCCATTGTCTTCTGTCTTCTCCCTTTATCTCTTTCCCCTCTCCCTCCTCTTCCCTTCACCCTTATCCTCTCCACTTCTCCCAACCCTTCCTCCCTCCATCTCACCTTCCCTCCCTCCCTCCCTCCCTTCCTCCCTCCCTCCCTCCCTCACTCCCTCCCTCCCTCCTTCCCTCCCTCCATCCCCTCGTTCCACACAGTGCCTCTCCTCCCCTACAACACAAGATTATGCAAATCACAGTGCCATTCTCCCCTCTTCACACAGTGCCTCACCCTGGCACCATCTCCGACACTTTCCAACCTGTTGTCTCTCTCTCTCTCTCTCTCTCTCTCTCTATTTTTCCTCTTTTTTTTAAGTTGCTCGATATTAAGTATCTGGATTATTAAGAGATAGAGAGAGAGAGAGAGAGAGAGAGAGAGAGAGAGAGAGAGAGAGAGAGAGAGAGAGAGAGAGAGAGAGAGAGAGAGAGAGAGAGAGAGAGAGAGAAAGAAAGATAGATCAGTTGATGAAGGGAGAGACAGATAGGCAAGTTGATGGGAAAGTTGATTGTTGGACTAGTTGATATATAATGGGCGTGAGAAATCAAGGGTTGACGTGGGAAAAAGAGGGTGTTACGAGTGTCACAACCACCTGTATCCCCACCATCATTACCATAGCCACACCATCATTACCATATTCACACCATCATTACCACATCCACAATTGCCACATTTATCCCAGTAAGAACAATATCTCAGGATAAATCCCAATCCAGGAGTGGCCAGGGTAATTTCAGCAACACCGAGGCAGCTACAGGCATTAGGGATTAGTGATTGGAGGGACTTCTAGTCCCCCGTTGGTCTCTTGGGGATTAGAACCCACACCACACAGGTGATTGGGGTAAATCCTCCCTGGAATGACAACCAATCTCAGGGAGATTTAATCTCAGGATCTTAGTGCCTCCCCCCATCTCCCCTCTCTCCCTCTTTCCCCTCCCTCTTCCCCTTCCCTTCCCCCTCCCCTCTTGTCTTTTTCTAAGAGGAAGTATTTGAAACATGGGAGGTCGTGGGTTGGTTGTTTTCTGACAGGTTTTTGAAACATGGAGGCCATGGGTCCATTTTGAGAGACCATGCATTGGGTTTATTTTAAGAGGGTTTTTTAAAGATAAAGGCAGAAATTCTCACAGCATGGAGGAGGGGGAGGAGGAGGAGGAGGAGGAGGAGGAGGAGTAGGAGGAGGAGGAGTAGGAGGAGAAAGAGAAGGAAGGCAGAAACTCCTTCAGGGAGGAATGAGGAGGAGGCGGAGGAGGAGGAGAAAGAGAAGGAAGGCAGAAACTCCCTCAGGGAGGAATGAGGAGGAGGAGGAGGAGGAGAAATAGAAGGAAGGCAGAAACTCCTTCAGGGAGGAATGAGGAGGAGGAGGAGGAGGAGGAGGAGGAGAAAGAGAAGGAAGGCAAAAACTCCTTCAGGGAGGAATGAGGAGGAGGAGGAGGAGGAGGAGGAGAAAGAGAAGGAAGGCAGAAACTCCTTCAGGGAGGAGGAGGAGAAAGAGAAGGAAGGCAGAAACTCCTTCAGGGAGGAGGAGGAGGTTTTCCAAAAGCCTCACTAAGAAATGTTATTTTCTGAGCGATTCAATGGTTGGAAAAATCAAAATTTCTAATTTTATTGCCGCGAGTCTTGCCAGTAGCGAGCAGCAACAACTCCGTCAACCACAACTCTTTACCTTATATATATATATATATATATATATATATATATATATATATATATATATATATATATATATATATATATATATATATATATATATATATATATATATATCTCCGTGTATATATTCCCTATCTCCCTCCTTCATTCCTCAAAATGAAAATACAAGGAGACATGTTATGGTTCCATATATCCGTCAGAAACTGAATATTAAATAAAACGTATACACTGTAGCCTGTGGTTGGTTGCTGGTCTGTCACAGGCATCACTGACGCTCTTAAAGTGCCGTGACTGGCACTGATACCACCCTGGGCAGGAGGGAGAAGCTAAATGGGGAAAAGAGAGGGTGTGAGGGAGCAGGATGGGGGTGTAGAGAGTTGTGGGGAGCAGGAGGGGGTGCAGAAAAATTGTGAGGAGCAGGAGGAGGGTGCAGAGGGGTTGTGGGGAGGAGGAGGGGAAGGAGGGGAAGCAGGGGAAGGAGGGGAAGGAGGGGAAGAAGAAGTACGGTCGACCTGCTCGGGAAATAGAGTTTGTCATATCA
The DNA here is from genome assembly GCF_038502225.1 of Cherax quadricarinatus. Lineage (NCBI taxonomy): Eukaryota > Metazoa > Arthropoda > Malacostraca > Decapoda > Parastacidae > Cherax > Cherax quadricarinatus. The sequence goes on from NC_091355.1 coordinate 4,703,205, forward strand.
AAGGTGTGTATGTCCCAGCTGGCCCAACCAACAGCTGGCACCAGTGATGCTGCTCCAGATCTCACACCCACCTCTCAGCTGATTTCTATTTACATTGTATCTGTCAACGCTTCCTGCATGTCGGGGGGGGGGATGGTGGTTGGTGGTGGTGGTGGTGGTGATGGTGGTGTTGATTGTTGTAGTGAGAGAGAGAGAGAGAGAGATAGAAAGAGAGAGAGAGAGAGAGAGAGAGAGAGAGAGAGATCTTGTTCTCTTACGATGTTAGTTACAAAATATTTCGTCTCTGTACTGTGACCTCTTCTGATCAATTAATAAGAAGAAATCACGTATCCTCTTCAAGTATTTCAATCCTCCTCTCAATTCTCTTCCTCTTCCTCCTCCTCTTCCTCCTTCCTCTCTTCCTCCTCTTTTCTTTCTCGTTTTTTACTTCCAATTATTTATTGCACACACAAAAACTCATTCACTCGTATTTTTTGAGAAATTCAGTTCAAACTGGATTTAAAATTAATATTTAAGACTGTTATATAGAAAATAACGTATGTTAGTGAAAGGTACACAGACAGACAGACAGGGGAGACAGGATAACGACAAATAAAATACTGAGAGGAATTGACAAGGTGGATAGAACAGGCTATTTGAGAGATTGGACACAGTAACAAGGGGTCACAATTGGAAGTTGAAGACTCAGATGAGTCACAGGGATGTTAGGAAGTATTTCTTCAGTCATAGAGTTGTCAGGAAGTGGAATAGTCTGGAGAGTGATGTAGTGGAGGCAGGAACCATACATAGCTTTAAGAAGAAGTATGATAAAGCATATGGAGCAGCGACAGAGTGGACCTAGTAGCGACCAGGAGCTGTGAGTCGACTCCTGCAAATACAGCTAGGTGAACACAGACACACAGACAGACACACAGACACACACACAGACACTCACATAGACACACACAGACACACACAGACACACAGACACACACACACAGACACACACACCGTGTACGTTAGGCCCATATTGGAGTATGCGGCACCAGTTTGGAACCCCCACCTAGCCAAGCACGTAAAGAAACTAGAGAAAGTGCAAAGGTTTGCAACAAGACTAGTCCCAGACGACACTGGAGGACAGGAGAGATAGGGGAGACATGATGACGACATACAAAATACTGAGAGGAATTGACAAGGTGGACAAAGACAGGATGTTCCAGAGATTGGACACAGTGACAAGGGGACACAGTTGGAAGCTGAAGACACAGATGAATCACAGGGATGTTAGGAAGTATTTCTTCAGCCACAGAGTAGTCAGGAAGTGGAATAGTTTGGGAAGCGATGTAGTGGAGGTAGGATC
>NC_091355.1:4707043-4709543 GCF_038502225.1 Cherax quadricarinatus
ATCAATTTACACCGCGCAATACGTCGAATAAATCAGCTTCGAGCTGAACTAATGGAGAGATTTACATTATTTAACCACACTCCCACCATTGAGTAAAGCCGAGAGATCAGGAACGATGCATAAATTAATGTTCTAGCTGGGGTAAAAATAGGAAGCTGGCATCCCTGACGGTCGCCATGACACCATCTCCTACATAAACCTCTCTGTCAGCATCACTACAAATATATTGCAAACAAGGCCTCCAACTGTCTTTTTTCTCCCTCTTTCTACAAATAAGTCAGGATGTCTCTCCTTCCTCCATCTATCTTTTTCTAAGTCTGTCTATAAATATGTCCGTATGTCTCTCCTTCCTCCATCTATCTTTGCCGTCATTCCATATAAATCTATGTCAGTTCTTCCTCTTTCCATCTCTCTTTCTCTCTCTCACACTCCATCTCTCTCTCTCCCTCTCACACTCCATCTCTCTCTCTCTCTCTCTCTCTTACTCCATCTCTCAATTTCTCTCTCTCTCTTTTTTTTTTTTTACACAGGGTTTGACAAGGTTAAGGATCCCTAGCTTTATTGACAAGCTATTTACAGGTTAAGGATTCCTAACTTTATTGACAAGCTAAGAGCTGTTACCTACATCAGCTCATTTGAAAGCATTTTTATTGTTATGAGACATACAAGTAGGGAACAGGATGAAGTTGGAGCCATCTGTGGGCCAGCATTTTCATGTGTTCAACTGACTTTATCTCGTTGACATCATTATGCTGTACGAATGTGTCCCATACTCGAGTCATCCTGGGTATGTATGATCTCAGATGGAGTGATGTTCTGGAGAAGGGTACAGCCAGAATGAAGTTGCTGCTTTCTGCCCGTCTTGTGGCATAAAAGCTTGTTTCACGCTGTCCTTGAAGTGGATCCAAGTGTGGTACTTTGACAATATTGGCCTTGTACATAACAGTAAGGCCACCCACATCCCTCCTATGCTGAAGGCTCTGCTGAAATGACAGATCTGTCCAGGATGGGTCCAGGCGAGAGATGAAACGTCTTGCTCTGTTCTCTACTCTGTCAAGCAGTCGCAGATGAGAGGGGGAGGGCAGACAAACCAAGAAAGTGGAGCATACTCAAGGTGTGAGCTTACTTGTGCCTCGTACAGAATTTTGCAACCCCTACTGTCAAGCAGATGCGAGATACGGCGAAGTGCTGTAAGCTTCCTGGCTGCCTTGTTTGCAAGATTTACAACATGGTTCTTCATGGTTAGTTTGGAGTCATATTTCACCAAAGGATATCAACTTCTTCTCCAGGTGCCAACATCCTCCCATTCATCCTTACTACTGCACCAGCATTACCATCATGGTGCCTAGAGACGATCATCATTTGCGTTTTCTCAGGTGCAAATGTTACTTGGCATCTATTTCCACAAGTTGATATAGCGCTCAGCTGGTGATTGATGTAGCTTAGAGCAGCTGGCATTTCTTCTCTTGGATAAGTGAATGTCAGTGTACAGTCGTCTGCATATGCATGTGATTCTGGGATGAGATGAAGAAGGTCGTTGAAGTAGACATTCCATAACAATGGACCCAGTACACTTCCTTGTGGAACACTTGCCCCAATAGGATGTATTGCTGATTCCGTTCCATTGAGAACTACACTTAGAGATCTACCATGAAGGTAATCACCTCTCTTTCTCTCGTTCCTTCTCTGTCTTCTCTCATTCCTTTCCCTTCTATCTCTCTCTGTACTTCCATCTCCCTATTTCTGTCATCTCTCTCCTAACTCTCCCTCTGTTTATATGTCTCTCCTATCTCTCCCTATCTCTCCTATCTCTCACCTATGTCTCCTTCCATCTTTCTTCTATCTCTCCCTCTATCTCTCTCTCATTCTATCTCTCTATCTTTCTTCACTCTCTTTATTACCTCCTTAATCTTCAAAAATTATTGATCATTATTCGATAAAAAATATGCTAATAAGGACTAATTATGCACAAGAAGAATGAGTAATAAAGAAATTCATTAAATAATAATAAAGAAATTCAATAAAGGGTAATAAATATTGGGAATAATTACCCTGAATTCAATTAATATATATTTAATTACTCAATAAAGTGAGTGGTTCATTAATTAAAATATTTTAATTAGTCTCTCTCTCTCTCTTTCTCTCTCTCTCACTATTTTCTTTCTTCATCTTCATTTGTCTTTCCCACCCGTTATCCATCTCTCCCACTTCTTATTCATGTCTCACTTTCCCTATGTTGATTCTTTCACTCTTCTCCCTCTCCACCGTTCTCCCTCTCCCTCCTTTCTCCCTCTCTCTTCACCGTTCTCCCTCTCCATCCTTTCTCCCTCTCTCTTCACTGTTCTCCCTCTCCCTTCTTTCTCCCTCTCTCTTCAGTGTTCTCCATCTCCCTCCTTTCTCCCTCCCTCTTCACCGTTCTTCCTCTCCCTTCTTTCTCCCTCCCTTTCCACAGATCTCCCTTTCCCTCCTTTCTCACTCCCTCTTCACCGTTCTCCCTCTC
>NC_091355.1:4722043-4732043 GCF_038502225.1 Cherax quadricarinatus
CAGTTCTAGGACCAGTGCTATTTTTGATATATGTGAACTACATGATGGAAGGAATAGACTCTGAAGTGTCCCTGTTCGCAGATGACGTGAAGTTGATGAGAAGAATTAAATCGGACGAGGATGAGGCAGGACTACAAAGAGACCTGGACAGGCTGGACATGTGGTCCAGTAACTGGCTTCTCGAATTCAATCCAGCCAAATGCAAAGTCATGAAGATTGGGGAGGGGCAAAGAAGACCGCAGACAGAGTATAGGCTAGGTGGACAAAGACTACAGACCTCACTCAGGGAGAAAGACCTTGGGGTGACCATAACACCGAGCACATCACCGGAGGCACACATCAACCAAATAACTGCTGCAGCATACGGGCGCCTGGCAAACCTGAGAATAGCGTTCCGATACCTTAATAAGGAATCGTTCAAGACACTGTACACTGTGTATGTTAGACCCATACTGGAGTATGCAGCACCAGTCTGGAACCCACACCTGGTCAAGCACGTCAAGAAGCTAGAGAAAGTACAAAGATTTGCAACAAGGCTAGTCCCAGAGCTCAAGGGAATGTCGTACGAGGAAAGGTTAAGGGAAATCGGACTGATGACACTGGAGGACAGAAGGGTCAGGGGAGACATGATAACGACATGCAAGATACTGGGGGGAATATACAAGGTGGACAGAGATAGGATGTTCCAGAGAGGGGACACAGGGACAAGGGGTCACAACTGGAAGCTGAAGACTCAGACGAGTCACAGGGACGTTAGGAAGTATTTCTTCAGTCATAGAGTTGTCAGCAAGTGGAATAGCCTAGCAAGTGAAGTAGTGGAGGCAGGAACCATACATAGTTTTAAGAAGAGGTATGACAAAGCTCAGGAAGCAGAGAGAGAGAGGACCCAGTAGCGATCAGTGAAGAGGCGGGGCCAGGAGCTGAGTCTCGACCCCTGCAACCACAATTACGTGAGTACAATTAGGTGAGCACACACACACAAACACACACACACACATACAAACACACACACACAAACACACACACACACAAACACACACACACACAGACACACACACACACAAACACACAAACACACACACAAACACACACACACACACACACACACAGACACACAGACACACACAAACACACACACACACACACAGAAACACACACACACACACATACACAAACACACACACACACACACACAAACACACACACACACACAAACACACATACACACACACAAACACACACACACACACACAGATACACACACACATACATACACACTCACACACACACACACACACACATGCACACACACACACACACACAAACACACACACACAAATCAACCTGTCGACACTGGAGGACAGGAGAGATAGGGGGGACATGATAACGACTTACAAAATACTGAGAGGAATTGACAAGGTGGACAAAGACAGGATGTTCCAGAGACTGGACACAGCAACACGGGGACACAGTTGGAAGCTGAAGACACAGATGAATCACAGGGATGTTAGGAAGTATTTCTTCAGCCACAGAGTAGACAGGAACTGGAATAGTTTGGGAAGCGATGTAGTGGAGGCAGGATCCATACATAGCTTTAAGCAGAGGTACGATAAAGCTCATGGTTCAGGGAGTGTGACCTAGTAGCGACCAGTGAAGAGGCGGGGCCAGGAGCTCGGAATCGACCCCTGCAACCTCAACTAGGTGAGTACAACTAGGTGAGTACAACTAGGTGAGTACAACTAGGTGAGTACAACTAGGTGAGTACAACTAGGTGAGTACAACTAGGTGAGTACACACTGGGGAGAAAAATTTCCCGTCTATCTCACATCCTCACTAAGAATATTGTGTAAGGTTGATAATGAGGAAGCGGAAAAAGAAGAGGAGAAGGAGGAGGTAGAGGAGGAGAAGGAGGAAGAAGAGTGAGAGGAAGAGGAGGAGGAAGAGGAGGAGGAGAAGGAGGAAGAAGAGCGGGAAGAGGAGCAGGAGGAAGAGGAGAAGGAGGAAGAAGAGTGGGAGGAGGAGGAGGAGGAAGAAGAGCGGGTGGAGAAGGAGGAGGAAGAGAAGGAGGAGGAGGAAGAAGAGCGGGAGGAGGAGGAGGAGGAAGAAGAGCGGGAGGAGGAGGAGGAGGAAGAAGAGAAAGAGGGAGGAGGAGGAGGATGAAGAGGGGGAGGAGGAGGAGGAGGAAGAAGAGCGGGAGGAGGAAGAGCGGGAGGAGGAAGAACGGAAGGAGGAAGAAGAGCGGGAGGAGGAAGAAGAGCGGGAGGAGGAAGAAGAGCGGGAGAAGGAAGAAGAGCGGGAGGAGGAAGAAGAGCGGGAGGAGGACGAAGAGCGGGAGGAGGAAGAAGAGCGGGAGGAGGAAGAAGAGCGGGAGGAGGAAGAAGAGCGGGAGGAGGAGGAGGAAGAGCGGGAAGAGGAAGAGGAAGAGCGGGAGGAGGAAGAAGAGCGGGAGGAGGAAGAAGAGCGGGAGGAGGAGGAGGAGGAGGAGGAGCGGGAGGAGGAGGAAGAAGAGCGGGAGGAGGAAGAAGAGCGGGAGGAGGAAGAAGAGCGGGAGGAGGAAGAGGAAGAGCGGGAGGAGGAGGAGGAAGAGCGGGAGGAGGAGGAAGAAAAGCGGGAGGAGGAAGAAGAGCGGGAGGAGGAAGAAGAGCGGGAGGAGGAAGAAGAGCGGGAGGAGGAGGAAGAAGAGCGGGAGGAGGAGGAGGAAGAGCGGGAGGAGGAGGAGGAAGAGCGGGAGGAGGAGGAAGAAGAGCGGGAGGAGGAAAAAGAGCGGGAGGAGGAAGAAGAGCGGGAGGAGGAGGAGGAAGAGCGGGAGGAGGAGGAGGAAGAGCGGGAGGAGGAGGAAGAAAAGCGGGAGGAGGAAGAAGAGCGGGAGGAGGAAGAAGAGCGGGAGGAGGAGGAAGAAGAGCGGGAGGAGGAGGAAGAAAAGCGGGAGGAGGAAGAAGAGCGGGAGGAGGAGGAAGAAGAGCGGGAGGAGGAAGAAGAGCGGGAGGAGGAGGAAGAAGAGCGGGAGGAGGAGGAGGAAGAAGAGCGGGAGGAGGAGGAGGAAGAAGAGCGGGAGGAGGAGGTGGAAGAATAGCGGGTGGAGGAGGAGGAAGAAGAGCGGGAGGAGGAGGAGGAGGAAGAAGAGCGGGAGGAGGAGGAGGAAGAAGAGCGGGAGGAGGAGGAGGAAGAAGAGCGGGAGGAGGAGGAGGAGGAAGAAGAGCGGGAGGAGGAGGAGGAGGAGGAAGAAGAGCGGGAGGAGGAGGAGGAGGAAGAAGAAGAGCGGGAGGAGGAGGAGGATGAAGAGCGGGTGGAGGAGGAGGAAGAAGAGCGGGAGGAGGAGAAGGAAGAAGAGCGGGAGTAGGAGGAGGAAGAAGAGCGGGAGGAGGAGGAGGAAGAAGAGCGGGAGGAGGAGGAGGAAGAAGAGCGGGAGGAGGAGGAGGAGGAAGAAGAGGCGGAGGTGGGAGGAGGAGGAAGAAGAGGCAGGGAGGAGGGAGGAGGAGGAAGAAGAGCGGGAGGAGGAGGAGGAAGAAGAGCGGGAGGAGGAGGAGGAATAAGAGCGGGAGGAGGAGGAGGAGGAGGAAGAAGAGCGGGAGGAGGAGGAGGAGGAAGAGAGGGAGGAGGAGGAGGAGGAAGAGAGGGAGGAGGAGGAGGAGGAGGAAGAGAGGGAGGAGGAGGAGGAAGAAGAGCGGGAGGAGGAGGAGGAAGAAGAGCGGGAGGAGGAGGAGGAAGAAGAGCGAAAGGAGGAGGAGGGAGAAGAGCGTGAGGAAGAGGAGGAAGAAGAGAGGAGGAGGAGGAGGAGGAGGAAGGAAGGAGGAGGAAGGAAGGAGCCGGGGAGGAGGAGGAGAAGAAGAGGAGGAGGAGGAGGAGAGGGAGGAGGAGGAGGAAGGAGGGGAGGAGGGGGAAGGAGAAGAAGAAGAGCGGGAGGAGAAGGAGGAAAAAGAGCGGGAGGAGGAGGAGGAAGAAGAGCGGGAGGAGGAGGAGGAAGAAGAGCGGGAGGAGGAGGAGGAGGAAGAAGAGCGGGAGGAGGAGGAGGAAGAAGAGCGGGAGGAGGAGGAGGAGGAAGAAGAGCGGGAGGAGGAGGAGGAAGAGAGTGGGGAGGAGGAGGGAGGAGGAAGAAGAGCGGGAGGAGGAGGAGGAAGAAGAGCGGGAGGAGGAGGAAGAAGAAGAGCGGGAGGAGGAGGAGGAAGAAGAGCGGGAGGAGGAGGAAGAAGAAGAGCGGGAGGAGGAGGAGGAAGAAGAGCGGGAGGAGGAGGAGGAAGAAGAGCGGGAGGAGGAGGAGGAAGAAGAGGGTGGGAGGAGGAAGAAGAAAGAGCGGGAGGAGGAGGAGGAGGAAGAAGAGCGGGAGGAGGAGGAAGAAGAAGAGCGGGAGGAGGAGGAGGAAGAAGAGCGGGAGGAGGAGGAGGAAGAAGAGCGGGAGGAGGAGGAGGAGGAAGAGCGGGAGGAGGAGGAGGAGGAAGAGCGGGAGGAGGAGGAGGAAGAGCGGGAGGAGGAGGAGGAAGAAGAGCGGGAGGAGGAGGAGGAAGAAGAGCGGGAGGAGGAGGAGGAAGAAGAGCGGGAGGAGGAGGAGGAGGAGAAGGAGGCAGGAGGAGGAGGAGGAAGAGAAGAGGAGGAGGAGGAGGAGGAAGAAGAGGCAGGAGGAGGAGGAGGAAGAAGAGGCATGGAGGTGGAGGAGGAAGAAGAGCGGGAGGAGGAGGAGGAAGAAGAGCGGGAGGAGGAGGAGGAAGAAGAGCGGGAGGAGGAGGAGGAAGAAGAGCGGGAGGAGGAGGAGGAAGAAGAGCGGGAGGTGGAGGAGGAAGAAAAGGGAGGGAGGAGGAGGAAGGAAGAGGCAGGAGGAGGAGGAGGAAGAAGAGCGGGAGGAGGAGGAGGAAGAAGAGCGGGAGGAGGAGGAGGAAGAAGAGCGGGAGGAGGAGGAGGAAGAAGAGCGGGAGGAGGAGGAGGAAGAAGAGCGGGAGGAGGAGGAGGAAGAAGAGCGGGAGGAGGAGGGTACCAGATTACTTGCGTACCTTACTTGTCATTTGTTTTTCTTTATTCTCAGTTTTTTTAATTTTTAATAGTTTGTTGTTTGTGTGCTCTCTCTCTCTCTCTCTCTCTCTCTCTCTCTCTCTCTCTCTCTCTCTCTCTCTCTCTCTCTCTCTCTCTCTCTCTCTCTCTCTCTCTCTCTCTCTCTCTCTCTCTCTCTCTCTCTCTCTCTCTCTCTCTCTCTCTCTCTCTCTCTCTCTCTCTCTCTCTCTCTTTTGTCTCTCATTCCCCCTGCCCTCTCCCCCTCCCCCACCTCCTGCAGTCTCTCCCCCACTCCTGCACTTCCTCTCTCCCCCACTCCTGCAGTTCCCTTCTCTCCCCACTCTGCAGTTCCCTCTCTCCCCCACTCCTGCAGTTCCTCTCTCCCCCACTCCCTGCAGTTCCCTCTCTCCCCCACTCCTGCAGTTCCCTCTCTCCCCCACTCCTGCACTTCCCTCTCTCCCCCACTCATGCAGTTCCCTCTCTCCCCCACTCCTGCAGCTCCCTCTCTCCCCCACTCCTGCAGTTCCCTCTCTCCCCCACTCCTGCAGTTCCCTCTCTCCCCCACTCCTGCAGTTCCCTCTCTCCCCCACTCCTGCAGTTCCCTCTCTCCCCCACTCCTGCAGTTCCCTCTCTCCCCCCACTCCTGCAGTTCCCTCTCTCCCCACTCCTGCAGTTCCCTCTCCCCACCCCCTCCTGCAGTTCCCTCTCTCCCCCACTCCTGCAGCTCCCTCTCTCCCCCACTCCTGCAGTTCCCTCTCTCCCCCACTCCTGCACTTCCCTCTCACCCCACTCTGCTGCTACCTGGCCAGCAGGGAACAATAAAAACAGACTTTGTTTACCTCAGTTTGAGCAAGTAATTAGGATCTAGCTTCCCTCTCTTTCAAGACTTTCTTTAAAACTGTCTTCAAGACTGATTCCCCGAGTCTTACTTGCTGAAGACTGTTTTAAAGACTGATTCCCTTAGTATTTCTTGCTTAAGATTGATTCTCTTAGTCTTTCTTGATTAAGACTGATTCTCTTAGTCTTTCTTGATTAAGACTGATTCTCTTAGTCTTTCTTGCTGAAGACTGATTCTCTTAGTCTTTCTTGCTTAAGACTGTCTTCAAGACTTAATCTTTAAGACTTGCTTTCTTCGTATGTGTGTGTGTGTGTGTGTGTGTGTGTGTGTGTGTGTGTGTGTGTGTGTGTGTGTGTGTGTGTGTGTGTGTGTGTGTGTGTGTGTGTGTGTATGTGTGTGTGTGTGTGTGTGTATGTATGTGTGTGTGTGTGTGTGTGTGTGTGTGTGTGTGTGTGTGTGTGTGTGTGTGTGTGTGTGTGTAAATATAACTTTCCATTTTTTCTTCCCTTTCCTCAATATTTTCCGGTCAGTTTTTTTTCTTAATTCTGATCCATTTACCTTTTGTAAGTCTCTCTCTCTCCTTGTCTCTCTCTTTCTCTCTCTCTTTCTCCCTGTCTCTCTCTCTCTACCTGTCTCTCTCTCTCTCTCTCTCTCTCTCTCTCTCTCTCTCTCTGTCTCTCTCTCTCTCTCTACCTGTCTCTCTCTCTCTCTCTCCCTGTCTCTCTCTCTCACCCTGTCTCTCAAGTCTTCCATTTTACCTCAACTCATATATTTGTGTCCGCTGACCTCTTTATCCCACTATTCTTACCACCACTCACTCTGATTGCTTTCTCTCTCTTTTTTTTTTTTTTTTTTTTTTTAAACAGGGTTTGAAAAGGTTAAGGATCCCTAGCTTTATTGACAGCTATTTACAGTTTAAGGATTCCTAACTTTATTGACAAGCTAAGAGCTGTTACCTACATCAGCTCATTTGAAAGCATTTTTATTGTTATGAGACATACAAGTAGGGAACAGGATGAAGTTGGAGCCATCTGTGGGCCAGCATTTTCATGTGATTAACTGACTTTATCTCGTTGACATCATTATGCTGTACGAATGTGTACCATACTCGAGTCATCCTGGGTATATATGATCTCAGATGGAGTGATGTTCTGGAGAAGGGTACAGCCAGAGTGAAGTTGCTGCTTTCTGCCCGTCTTGTGGCATAAAAGCTTGTTTCACGCTGTCCTCGAAGTGGATCCAAGTGTGGTACTTTGACAATATTGGCCTTGTACATAACAGTAAGGCCACCCACATCCCTCCTGTGTTAAAGGCTCTGCTGAAATGACAGATCTATCCAGGATTGGTCCAGGCGAGAGATGAGACGTCTTGCTCTGTTCTCTACTCTGTCAAGCAGTCGCTGATGAGAAGGGCAGGCGAACCAAGAAAATGGAGCATACTCAAGGTGTGAGCGTACTTGTGCCTCGTACAGAATCTTGCAACCCCTACTTTCAAGCAGATGCGAGATACGGCGAAGTGCTGTAAGCTTCCTGGCTGCCTTGTTTGCAAGATTTACAACATGGTTCTTCATGGTTAGTTTGGAGTCAAATTTCACCCCAAGGATATCAACTTCTCCAGGTGCCAACATTCTCCCATTCATCCTTACTACTGCACCAGCATTACCATCATGGTGCCTAGAGACGATCATCATTTGCGTTTTCTCAGGTGCAAATGGTACTTGCCATCTATTTCTCTAAGCTGATATAGCTCTCAGCTGGCGATTGATGTAGCTTAGAGCAGCTGGCATTTCTTCTCTTGGATAAGTGAATGTCAGTGTACAGTCGTCTGCATATGCATGTGATTCTGGGATGAGATGAAGAAGGTCGTTGAAGTAGACATTCCATAACAATGGACCCAGCACGCTTCCTTGTGGAACACTTGCCCCAATAGGATGTCTTGCTGATTCCGTTCCATTGAGAACTACACTTAGAGATCTACCATGAAGGTAATCAGTGAGGAGACATAACGTAGAGCCTGCAATTCCCAGTGCTTGAAGTTTTGCTAAGAGGCCCTGGTGCCACACCCGGTCGAAAGCGCCAGCAATGTCCAGTGCTACCACACAGCTGACTTTGGATTCATCCAGTGACTGGTGCCACTTAGTGGAGAGGTTTAACAACAGATCAGCAGCAGAGTAACCTTTCCTGAAGCCATATTGACAATCACAAAGTAGTGAGTGGTAGTCAAAAAACTCTGTCATTTGTCTTGAGATTATTGTCTCAAGGATCTTACCAGTGATTGACAGGAGTGGCACTGGTCTGTAGTTGCTGATTTCTGCTCTGCTCTTCTTTTTGTGAACAGGGACTACATTTGCCTCTTTCCATAGAGAAGGCCATTTACTCTCTCTCTCTCTCTCTCTCTCTCTCTCTCTCTCTCTCTCTCTCTCTCTCTCTCTCTCTCTCTCTCTCTCTCTCTCTCTCTCTCTCTCTCTCTCTCTCTCTCTCTCTCTCTCGAGTTTTACAAAGTTAGGCTAGAAGTTCATACATTTATTTACAAGCTAAGAGATGTTATCTACCTCTCTTCGTTTGAAAACATTTTGTAACTCACAAATATTTAACAGAATGAAGTTGGATCCAGCTGCGCACCAGGTGTCGACCAGCTGTATACTGTGAACCAGCTTTGGACCACTTGTATACTAACTGTGAACCAGCTGTGGGCCAGCGATTTCACCGATGTCATTATACTGTACGAACACGTTCCAGACTCGTGTCATTCTAGGAATGAATGATAGATGAAATGATATACCACAAGACGGGCAGCTGTTTGCTGTCCGTTTTGTGGCAGAGAAGCTGTCTTGTCGCTGTCCGTCTTGTGGTATACAAGTGCGACACCCTGACAACATTGACCTTGTACATAACAGTAAGATCACCCACTTCTCCTCAGGTGTTGAAGACTGGATTGACAGTTTCCCCTCTCCGTCTGTCTCTCCCTCTCTCTTTCTCTCTCCCTCTTTCTCCTCCTCTCCCCCTAACCCTCCCTGAGGATGGGGAGCTAGAGCCCATTGGATCACCCAAGTTGCTTTATCTTTATTAGTTCGAGTAATTCTCAAGATGGAGGAGTACTTGAGGGAGGGAGGGAGGGTGGGAGGGAGGACGAAGAAGAGATGGGAGGGAAAGGAACAAGTGGGATATTGAAAATTTAAGGGAGAGTGAAAGTGGGATGGAAAGATAGAAGAAGGAATTAAGGAAGAGAGAGAGGAGGAGAAGGGAGATGGAGGAAAAGTAGTGAGACTGAGGGAGAAGCAATGATGGAAGTATGCAGTACATAGAGAGAGGGAAGTAGAGCGAGCGAGAGAGAGAGAGAGCGAGAGAGAGCGAGAGAGAGAGAGAGAGAGAGAGAGAGAGAGAGAGAGAGAGAGAGAGAGAGAGAGAGAGAGAGAGAGAGAGAGAGAGAGAGAGAGAGAGAGAGAGAGAGACTGACTATTTACCTTTCTCTTCTCCTCCTCCTCTTCCTCAATATTCTCTTCTCTCGCTCCTCTTGCTTCACTCCCCCCTTCCTCTCTTCACTCCTCTACCTCCTTCTTCTCTCCACTTACCATTCTTCTATCTTCTCTACTCTACGAGAATTACTACACTTATATCTCTCTCCAGTCTCCCCTCCTTGTCTCTTCCTCTCTTCTCCCTCATCATTCACTGATAATTATCCCGGTGTTCAGCATTTTCCTGGTTGCGTAAACTCCCGCTAACGCCAATTATGCAATGAAAAGAACTGATTTAAAAATAAGAAGATTAAATAGACCTTAGTGATGGGTCGAATTTAATCAAGTTGTTTTAAGTAGTTTGAGTGACTGGAGGGAGAGGGAGAGAGAGAGAGAGAGAGAGAGAGAGAGAGAGAGAGAGAGAGAGAGAGAGAGAGAGAGAGAGAGAGAGAGAGAGAGAGAGAGAGAGAGAGAGAGAGAGGAAACCAATCCTGGATAGATCTGTCATTTCAGCAGAGCCTTCAACACAGGAGGGATGTGGGTGGAATTAATGTTATGTACAAGGCCAATATTGTCAAAGTACCACACTTGGATCCACTTCGAGGACAGCGTGAAACAAGCTTTTATGCCACAAGACGGGCAACCAGCAGAAACTTCACTCTGGCTGTACCCTTCTCCAGAACATCACTTCATCTGAGATCCTATATACCCAGGATGACTCGAGTATG
>NC_091355.1:4739543-4744543 GCF_038502225.1 Cherax quadricarinatus
TGACAAGCGGAAAGGGGAGATGAGGGAAGAGGGGAGGGTAGGGTAGGGTAGGGTAGGGTAGGGTAGGGGAGGGTAGGGGAGGGTAGGGGAGGGGAGGGGAGGGGAGGGGAGGGGAGGGGAAGTGGAAGGAGCGAAGGAAGATAGAAATGAGAAGGGGGAGGGAATGAAGTAGCGTATAGAGAGAGAGAGAGAGAGAGAGAGAGAGAGAGAGAGAGAGAGAGAGAGAGAGAGAGAGAGAGAGAGAGAGAGAGAGAGCACTGGGAATTGCAGGCTCTACGCTATGTCTCCTCAGTGATTACCTTCATGGTAGATCTCTAAGTGTAGTTCTCAATGGAATGGAATCAGCAAGACATCCTATTGGGGCAAGTGTTCCACAAGGAAGCGTGCTGGGTCCATTGTTATGGAATGTCTACTTCAACGACCTTCTTCATCTCATCCCAGAATCACATGCATATGCAGACGACTGTACACTGACATTCACTTATCCAAGAGAAGAAATGCCAGCTGCTCTAAGCTACATCAATCACCAGATGAGAGCTATATCAGCTTGGGGAAATAGATGGCAAGTAACATTTGCACCTGAGAAAACGCAAATGATGATCGTTTCTAGGCACCATGATGGTAATGCTGGTGCAGTAGTAAGGATGAATGGGAGGATGTTGGCACCTGGAGAAGAAGTTGATATCCTTGGGGTGAAATTTGACTCCAAACTAACCATGAAGAACCATGTTGTAAATCTTGCAAACAAGGCAGCCAGGAAGCTTACAGCACTTCGCCGTATCTCGCATCTGCTTGACAGTAGGGGTTGCAAGATCCTGTACGAGGCACAAGTACGCTCACACCTTGAGTATGCTCCACTTTCTTGGTTTGCCTGCCCCCCCTCTCATCTGCGACTGCTTGACCGAGTAGAGAACTTCATCCTGTTCCCTACTTGTATGTCTCATAACAATAAAAATGCTTTCAAATGAGCTGATGTAGGTAACAGCTCTTAGCTTGCCAATAAAGTTAGGAATCCTTAACCTGTAAATAGCTGTCAATAAAGCTAGGGATCCTAAACCTTGTCAAACCCTGTGTAAAAAAAAAAAAAAAAAAAAAAAAAAATAAAAAAAAAAAAAAAAGAGAGAGGGAGAGAGAGAGTGAGAGAGAGAGAGAGAGAGAGAGAGAGAGAGAGAGAGAGAGAGAGAGAGAGAGAGAGAGAGAGAGAGAGAGAGAGAGAGAGAGAGAGAGAGAGAGAGAGAGAGAGGATAAGAGATGGAGGAAAGAGAGGGAAGGACATGAAGGAGGGAAGGGGGAGAAGGAATGGGGAGGGGAAGAGGAAGGAGAATCGAAAAATAAACTGTCACCAGTGGACAATGAGTCGACAATGGCGTGTTAGTAACACTAGGTCGAGCCCCATTCAACTGTGTGTGACACTGGTGATGCTGGTAGGTGGTGGTAGGTGGTGGTAGGTGGTGGTAGGTGGCGGTAGGTGGTGGTAGGTGGTGGTAGGTAGTGGTAGGTGGTGGTAGGTGGTGGTGGTGATGCTGGTAGATGGTGGTGGTAGGTGGTGGTGGTGATGCTGGTAGGGGGTGGTAGGTGGTGGTAGGTGGTGGTAGGTGGTGGTAGGTGGTGGTAGGTGGTGGTAGGTAGTTGTAGGTGGTGGTAGGTGGCGGTAGGTGGTGGTAGGTGGTGGTAGGTGGTAGTAGGTGGTGGTAGGTGGTGGTAGGTGGTGGTAGCTGGTGGTAGGTTGTGGTGGTAGGTGGTGGTAGGTGGTGGTAGCTGGTGGTAGGTTGTGGTGGTAGGTGGTGGTAGGTGGTGGTAGCTGGTGGTAGGTTGTGGTGGTAGGTGGTGGTAGGTGGTGGTAGGTGGTGGTAGGTGGTGGTGGTAGGTGGTGGTAGGTGGTCGTAGCTAGTTGTAGGGGTGGTAGGTGGTGGTAGCGCGTGTTAGTGGTGGTAGGTGGTGGTAGCTGGTGGTAGTGGTGTTAGGTGGTCGTAGGTTGTGGTAGTGGTGGTAGGTGGTAGTAGTTGGTGGTAGTGGAGGTAGGTTGTGGTGGGAGGTGGTGGTAGGTGGTGGTAGGTGGTGGTAGGTGGTGGTGGTAGGTGGTGGTAGGTGGTGGTAGCTGGTGGTAGGTTGTGGTGGTAGGTGGTGGTAGGTGGTGGTAGGTGGTGGTAGGTGGTGGTAGGTTGTGGTGGTAGGTGGTGGTAGGTGGTGGTAGCTGGTGGTAGGTTGTGGTGGTAGGTGGTGGTAGGTGGTGGTAGGTGGTGGTAGGTGGTGGTAGGTGGTGGTAGGTGGTGGTAGGTGGTGGTAGGTGGTGGTAGGTGGTGGTAGGTTGTGGTGGTAGGTGGTGGTAGGTGGTGGTAGGTTGTGGTGGTATGTGGTGGTAGGTGGTGGTAGGTGGTGGAAGGTGGTGGTAGGTGGTGGTAGGTTGTGGTGGTAGGTGGTGGTAGGTGGTGGTAGGTGGTGGAAGGTGGTGGTAGGTAAGTGGTGGTAGGTGGGGATAGGTGGTGGTAGGTGGTGGTAGGTGGTGGTAGGTGGTAGTAGGTGGTGGTAGGTGGTGGTAGGTGGTGATAGGTGGTGGTAGGTGGTGGTATGTGGTGGTAGGTGGTGGTAGGTGGTGGTAGGTGATAGTAGGTGGTGGTAAGTGGTGTTAGTGATGCTGGTAGGTGGTGGGAGGTGGTGGTAGGTGGTGGAGGCGGCAGGTGGTGGTAGGTGGTGGTGGTAGGTGGTGGTGGTAGGTGGTGGTAGGTGGTGGTAGGTGG
Organism: Cherax quadricarinatus; assembly: GCF_038502225.1. NCBI lineage: Eukaryota > Metazoa > Arthropoda > Malacostraca > Decapoda > Parastacidae > Cherax > Cherax quadricarinatus. Next base: position 4,742,282 of record NC_091355.1, read on the forward strand.
TGGTGGTGGTGTTAGGTGGTGGAGGCGGTAGGTGGTGGTAGGTGGTGGTAGGTGGTGTGGGTAGGTGGTGGTGGTAGGTGGTGGTGGTATGTGGTAGTGGTAGGTGGTGGTGGTGGTGTTAGATGGTGGAGGCGGTAGGTGGTGGTAGGTGGTGGTGGTAGGTCGTGGTGGTAGGTGGTGGTGGTAGGTGGTGGTAGGTGGTGGTAGGTGGTGGTAGGTGGTGGTAGGTGGTGGTAGGTGGTGGTAGGTGGTGGTGGTAGGTGTTGGTAGGTGGTGGTAGGTGGTGGTAGGTGGTGGTAGGTGGTGGTAGGTGGTGGTAGGTGGTGGTAGGTGGTGGTAGGTGGTGGTAGGTGGTGGTAGGTGGTGGTAGGTGGTGGTAGGTGGTGGTAGGTGGTGGTAGGTGGTGGTAGGTGGTGTGGGTAGGTGGTGGTGGTAGGTGGTGGTAGGTGGTGGTAGGTGGTGGTAGGTGGTGGTAGGTGGTGGTAGGTGGTGGTAGGTGGTGGTAGGTGGTGGTAGGTGGTGGTAGGTGGTGGTAGGTGGTGGTAGGTGGTGGTAGGTGGTGGTGGTGATGCTGGTAAGTGGTGGTAGGTCGGGATAGGTGGTGGTAGGTGGTGGTAGGTGGTGGTGGTGATGCTGGTAAGTGGTGGTAGGTGGAGATAGGTGGTGGTAGGTGGTGGTAGGTGGTGGTAGGTGATAGTAGGTGGTGGTAAGTGGTGTTAGTGATGCTGGTAGGTGGTGGGAGGTGGTGGTAGGTGGTGGTGGTGATGCTGGTAGATGGTGGTAGGTGGTGGTAGATGGTGGTAGGTGATGGTAGGTGGTGGTAGGTGGTGGTAGGTAGTGGTAGGTGGTGGTAGGTGGTGGTAGGTGGTGGTGGTATGTGGTGGTCGTACGTGGAGGTGGCGATATGTGGTGGTAGGTGGTGGTAGTGGTGGTGGTGGTAGGTGGTGGTAGGTGGTGGTAGGTTGTGGTGGTAGGTGGTGGTAGGTGGTGGTAGGTGGTGGTAGGTGGTGGTAGGTGGTGGTAGTTGGTGGTAGGTGGTGGTAGGTGGTGGTAGGTGGTGGTAGGTGGTGGTAGGTGGTGGTAGTTGGTGGTAGGTGGTGGTAGGTGGTGGTAGGTGGTGGTGGTAGGTGGTGGTGGTGCGTGGTGGTGGTAGGTGGTGGTGGTGGTAGGTGGTGGTAGATGGTGGCAGTGGTGGTGGTGGTAGGTGGTGGTGGTAGGCGGTGGTGGTAGGTGGTGGTAGGTGGTGGTAGGTGGTGGTAGGTGGTGGTAGGTGGTGGTAGGTGGTGGTAGGTGGTGGTAGGTGGTGGTAGGTGGTGGTAGGTGGTGGTAGGTGGTGGTAGGTGGTGGTAGGTGGTGGTAGGTGGTGGTAGATGGTGATAGGTGGTGGTAGTTGGTGGTAGGTGGTGGTAGGTGGTGTTGGTGATGCTGGTAGGTGGTGGTAGGTGGTGGTAGGTGGTGGTAGGTGGTGGCAGGTGGTGGTAGGTGGTGGAAGGTGGTGGTAGGCGGTAGTAGGTGGTGGTAGGTGGTGGTAGGTGGTGTTGGTGATGCTGGTAGGTGGTGGAAGGTGGTGGTAGGTGGAGGTGGTGATGCTGGTAGATGGTGGTGGTTGGTGGTAGGTGGTGGTGGTGATACTGGCAGGTGGTAGTAGGTGGTGGTAGGTGGTGGTGGTGATGCTGGTAGGTGGTGGTAGGTGGTGGTAGGTGGTGGTAGGTGGTGGTAGGTGGTGGTAGGTGGTGTGGTGGTAGTGATGCTGGTAGGTGGTGGTAGGTGGTGTTGGTGATGCTGGTAGGTGGTGGTAGGTGGTGGTAGGTGGTGGTAGGTGGTGGTAGGTGGTGGTAGGTGGTGGTAGGTGGTGGTAGGTGGTGGTAGGTGGTGGTAGGTGGTGGTAGGTGGTGGTAGGTGGTGGTAGGTGGTGGTAGGTGGTGGTAGGTGGTGGTTGGTGGTGGTAGGTGGTGTGGTGGTAGTGATGCTGGTAGGTGGTGGTAGGTGATGTTGGTGATGCTGGTAGGTAGTGGTGGCAGTGACGCTGATAGGTGGTGGTAGGTGGTGGTAGTGATGCTTGGAGGTGATGGCAGGTGGTGGTGGTGATACTGGTAGGTGGTGATGGTAATGACACTGGTAAGAGGTGGCAATGATGCCGGTGATGCTGGTAGGTGTTGGTAGTAGTAATGCTGCTGATGCTGGTAGGTGATGGTAGTGATGCTGGTAGGTGGTGGTGGTAGTAATGCTGCTGATGCTGGTAGGTGATGGTAGTGATGCTGG
>NC_091355.1:4749543-4752043 GCF_038502225.1 Cherax quadricarinatus
AGAGACCTTTGCTTACCAGGCCACGGGCAGTCAATAATAATAATAATAATAATAATAATAATAATAATAATAATAATAATAATAATAATAATAACTGAACTGGACGTCAAATGATTATTCAGAAAACTTTTTTTGTGAAAGGTAGATTAATAGGCCCAAAGCAGAGCCAGAGTTACAATCACAAAAAAAAAACCCGATCTTCTCCATTATTTAATGACCGAACGAAAAAAATATCGAACAGAGAATATATTTGTATCTATGATTAGAGAGAGAGAGAGAGAGAGAGAGAGAGAGAGAGAGAGAGAGAGAGAGAGAGAGAGAGAGAGAGAGAGAGAGAGAGAGAGAGAGAGAGAGAGTTTACTTACCCTTCTCTCTCTCTATGACCCTTGTTATCCTCTTCTTTCCTTCTTAACTGCTGTTACCTCTTCTTCGTCTCGTCTTGGCTTGCTCCCAGGCCATCTCAGCAGATATTCTCAGTAAGGTTTTCTGTTATATGACCTTGCTGTGTCCTCAGCTTGACCACTGAGGTCATTACAGGTCAACATGACTGTATAACTGTTCCTAGCTTGTCTGGTCACTAGTGGTAACCATCCATAGTCTTGACTAGCACTAAGATTGTGGGCTGTGATGGTGACGATACTGAGAGAGAGAGAGAGAGAGAGAGAGAGAGACAGACAAACAGAGACAGAGGAAAACAGTTGAAAGATAACGAAATTAAACAACACACACACACACACACACGCATTCCGACATCTTAATAAGGAATCATTCAGGACCCTGTACACCGTGTACGTTAGGCCCATATTGGAGTATGCGGCACCAGTTTGGAACCCACACCTAGCCAAGCACGTGAAGAAACTAGAGAAAGTGCAAAGGTTTGCAACAAGACTAGTCCCAGAGCTAAGAGGTATGTCCTACGAGGAGAGGTTAAGGGAAATCAACCTGACGACACTGGAGGACAGGAGAGATAGGGGGGACATGATAACGACTTGTTTTCATGTCCAGAGACTGGACACAGCAACAAGGGGACACAGTTGGAAGCTGCTGAAGACACAGATGAATCACAGGGATGTTAGGAAGTATTTCTTCAGCCACAGAGTAGTCAGGAAGATGAATAGTTTGGGAAGAGATGTAGTGGAGGCAGGATTCATACATAGCTTTAAGCAGAGGTACGATAAAGCTCATGGTTCAGGGAGAGTGACCTAGTGGCGACCAGTGAAGAGGCGGGGCCAGGAGCTTGGACTCGACCCCTGCAACCTCAACTAGGTGAGTACAACAAGGTGAGTACACACACACACACACACACACACACACACACATATACACACACACACACACACACACTGTTGCAACCCCTGAATGGGTTGCAATTTATATTATTTATATGTAATACATGTATATTACCTTTTCATATAATTTTATATTGCTTATATTTGCGATAATAGCTAAATCGTAAATATATGACTTTATATTATTATTTGACTTAGTTTCCTTTTGTTAGGTAGGATGTAACACTTATATTATGTGCTCAAAGTTCAAGTCTTGATTGTCTAACTACTGTAATTATTGCTTGTGGCTCGTTACTCTGCCGGCTTCTGTTGCTGAGCAACAACTGTCCATGAAGCTATCACGTGATCGAGGGGAGGGTGTCCTCACCTCGCCTGAAGTATTCAGTCTGGTCTAGACTCTCTTGGTGGTTGGACGTATTCCAGACAAAGTGCCTAATTCTCCCTTATAGGCCCTTGTTGGAAGATCGTCTCTAGCTTTCTTGTAGGTTCTGTGAGACTTTGTTCACAGAACATTGTATAGATTTAGTAATTTTCGACGTTGTACTGAGGTTGTGTGTCGCATAGACACTCTAAACAACTCAGGTCCTGAGCTGTAGCTTCTGACCTAACTTGTACTGGTATCTGTGTATTGTCACAGTCGGGGATTTTCTTATGCTGAACTTAGATTCAGTAGTATGGGAGTTTTGTGACTTTTGTGGAGGATCTGCTGATGGTCCCTACTTAGTGTCGTTATATTATCTCCTTGTTCCTGATTCTGTGTCGCAGTTGCTTGTTATATTGCTATTGTGCTTAGCATTCTTTTTATTGTTCAAGCAGACTGTTCTGATTGCCAGTTGGTCAAGAAGTTAGTTTATTTGAGGACTTTGTCAGTCACTTGTTTAAGTCTAGTCGAGTCGTGAGACATAGCGAACTACTTAGAGCACTTACACACATACACAAACTTACTTGAACATATTTGTAATATCATATTAAATGTTAATGTACCAGACGGTACTTAAGAATTATAAATGTGATATGTGCTTTCAGCACAATAATACTGTACACGAGAGAAGTGATTAATATTATTTTGACTACTGTGATTAATTTAATTAAATTTGATAATATACCTCTAGATTTAATAAATTTATTAAATTTTAATTTATCTAGTTAGTAGCCTACCAGTTGTAATCCTGAAGCACTATTGAATCATACTGAATTCTAATGGATAACGG
>NC_091355.1:4754543-4784543 GCF_038502225.1 Cherax quadricarinatus
AGACAAAGACGTCAACAAACACACAAACAAACAAAAACAGGAGAGCAACAGGTGGCAAGAGTGCCGTTGCCACAGCTGGTGTCAGATGCCAAAGTTTATGTCATTTTAATAACGGTTAATTCTGTTGGAAATTTCTGTTTTTGTGTTCAGGGAGAGGGAGAAGCTTCTTCAGGGAGAATGAGGGAGAATGAGGGGGAATGAGAGGCTCCCTCAGGGAGAAGGAGGGAGAGGGAGGAAAGGATGAGTAGGGAAGAGAGTGGGAAGAGGAGATGTGGAGGTAGATAAGAGAGAGGATGATAACAGAAGGGAGAGGAAGATAACACGAGAGAAAGAGGGAGATAACAGAAGGGTAGAGAAGAAACATGGGGAAAGAAAGACAGGAAATAATGTATATATACACACACACACACACACACATACCCACACACACACACACACACACACACACACACACATCTGGATAGGCTGCAGACCTGGTCCAGCAACTGGCTCCTGGAATTCAATCCCACCAAGTGCAAAGTCATGAAGATTGGGGAAGGGCAAAGAAGACCGCAGACGGAGTACAGTCTAGGGGGTCAGAGACTACAAACCTCACTCAAGGAAAAAGATCTTGGGGTGAGTATAACACCAGGCACATCTCCTGAAGCGCACATCAACCAAATAACTGCTGCAGCATATGGGCGCCTAGCAAACCTCAGAACAGCATTCCGACATCTTAATAAGGAATCATTCAGGACCCTGTACACCGTGTACGTTAGGCCCATATTGGAGTATGCGGCACCAGTTTGGAACCCACACCTAGCCAAGCACGTGAAGAAACTAGAGAAAGTGCAAAGGTTTGCAACAAGACTAGTCCCAGAGCTAAGAGGTATGTCCTACGAGGAGAGGTTAAGGGAAATCAACCTGACGACACTGGAGGACAGGAGAGATAGGGGGGACATGATAACGACATACAAAATACTGAGAGGAATTGACAAGGTGGACAAAGACAGGATGTTCCAGAGATTGGACACAGTAACAAGGGGACACAGTTGGAAGCTGAAGACACAGATGAATCACAGGGATGTTAGGAAGTATTTCTTCAGCCACAGAGTAGTCAGTAAGTGGAATAGTTTGGGAAGCGATGTAGTGGAGGCAGGATCCATACATAGCTTTAAGCAGAGGTATGATAAAGCTCACGGCTCAGGGAGAGTGACCTAGTAGCGATCAGTGAAGAGGCGGGGCCAGGAGCTCGGACTCGACCCACGCAACCTCAACTAGGTGAGTACACCACACACACACATACACACACACACACACACACACACACACACACACACACACACACCACACACACACCACACACATACACACATACCACACACACCACACACACCACACACACACCACACACACCACACACACCACACACACCACACACACACACACACACCACACACACCACATACACACCACACACACACACCACACACACACACCACACACACACACCACACACACACCACACACATACACACATACCACACACACCACACACACCACACACACACCACACACACCACACACACCACACACACATACACACACAGACACACACACGCACACACCACCACACACACACACACACACACACACACACACACACACACACACACACACACACACACATACACACACATACACACACATACACACACACACACACACACACACACACACACACACACACACACACACACACACACACACACACACACACACACACACACACACACACACACACACACACACACACACACACACACACACACACATATACACATATATATATATATATATATATATATATATATATATATATATATATATATATATATATATATATAATGTCAAAACCAGTAAAGAATACATGTGGTTTTTATGAGAAAAATGATGTCAACATCTCCCAGGTTCCAGGTTTTTCAAAATGGAATTTTAAACGTAATGCAAAACTCCCGAGGGAAGTCAAGACTCCAGGGGACTCCAGTCTCAATAGCATATCACTTACATGTAATTCCTCCTGCAGGCTGTGTGTGTGTGTGTGTGTGCGTGTGTGTGTGTGTGTGTGTGTGTGTGTGATCATGCCTCTTCTTTCCCTGTTCCTCTTTCCACTTAAAGTGGCCAGGTCTGGTTCCTCCTCTTCTTTGCCTCTTTTCATAGGGTCAGCCTCTCTCTCTCTCTCTCTCTCTCTCTCTCTCTCTCTCTCTCTCTCTCTCTCGGTTCCGGGACTAATCTTGTTGCGAACTTCTAGGTTTTCTTTAGTTTCCTGTGGGTTTCACAGTGGTGCTGCATACTCTCTGGCTAATATATATGACGTACACTTTACCTTAACTCTGGCAAATATTATATATACTCTGCGTTAACTACTGACACTCCCCTACTGACACTCTCCCACTGACACTCCCCCACTGACACTTCCCCACTGACACTCCCCCCCTGATACTCTCCCACTGACACTCCCCCACTGTCACTCCCAGATACACTCCCCACTGACACTCCCCCTGAAACTCTCCCACTGACACTCCCCCACTGACACTCCCCCACTGACACTCTTCCACTGACACTCTCCTACTGACACTCTCCCACTAACACACTCCCACTCACACTCTCCCACTTACCCTCCCGCTCTAACACTCTCCCACTGACACTCTCCCACTGATACACTCCCACTGACACACTCCCACTGACACACTCCCACTGACACTCCCACTGACACACTCCCACTGATACTCCCCCACTGATACTCTCCCACTGATAATCTCCCACTAGCACTCTCCCACTGACATTCTCCCACTGATAAACTCCCACTGATAATCTCCCACTGACACACTCCCACTGACACTCTCCCACTGATAATCTCCCACTAGCACTCTCCCACTGACACTCTCCCACTGACACATTCCTACTGACACTCCCCCACTGACACACTCCCACTAACACTCTCCCACTGATAATCTCCCACTGGCACTCTCCCACTGACACATTCCTACTGACACTCCCCCACTGACACACTCTCACTGACACTCTCCCACTGACACTCTCCCACTGATACTCTCCCACTGACACTCTATGACACTCTCCCACTGACACTCTCCCACTGATAATCTCCCACTGACACTCTCCTACTGACACTCTCCCACTGACACTCTCCCACTGACACTCTCCCACTGACACTCTCCCACTGATAATTTCCCACTGATGTTCTCCCTCTGACACTCTCCCACTGACTCTCTCCCACTGATAATCTCCCACTGACACACTCCCACTGACACACTCCCACTGACACTCGCCCACTGACACTCCCACTGATAATCTCCCACTGACACTCTCACTAACACTCTCCCACTGATAACCTCTCACTAACACTCTCCCACTGACACTCTCACACTTATAATCTCCCACTGGCACTCTCTCACTGACACTCTTCCACTGACACTCTCCCACTGACACTCTCACACTTATAATCTCCCACTGGCACTCTCTCACTGACACTCTTCCACTGACACTCTCCCACTGACACTTTCCCACTGACACTCTCACACTGATAATCTCCCACTGACACTCTCCCACTGATAATCTCCCACTGACACTCTCCCACTGACAATCTTCCACTGACACTCTCCCACTGATAATCTCCCACTGACACTCTCCCACTGATAATCTCGCACTGACACTCTCCCACTGATAATCTCCCACTGACACTCTCCCACTGATAATCTCCCACTGACACTCTCCCACTGATAATCTTCCACTGACACTCTCCCACTGATAATCTCCCACTGACACTCTCCCACTGACACTCTCCCACTGACACTCTCCCACTGATAATCTCCCACTGACACTCTCCCACTGATAATCTTCCACTGACACTCCCCCACTGATAATCTCCCACTGACACTCTCCCACTGACACTCTCCCACTGACACTCTCCCACTGATAATCTCCCACTGACACTCTCCCACTGATAATCTCCCACTGACACTCTCCCACTGATAATCTTCCACTGACACTCTCCCACTGATAATCTTCCACTGACACTCTCCCACTGACACTCTCCCACTGACACTCTCCCACTGATAATCTCCCACTGACACTCTCCCACTGATAATCTCCCACTGACACTCTCCCACTGATAATCTTCCACTGACACTCTCCCACTGATAATCTTCCACTGACACTCTCCCACTGATAATCTCCCACTGACACTCTCCCACTGATAATCTTCCACTGACACTCTCCCACTGATAATCTTCCACTGACACTCTCCCACTGATAATCTCCCACTGACACTCTCCCACTGATAATCTTCCACTGACACTCTCCCACTGATAATCTCCCACTGACACTCTCCCACTGATAATCTTCCACTGACACTCTTCCACTGATAATCTTCCACTGACACTCTCCCACTGATAATCTCCCACTGACACTCTCCCACTGATAATCTCCCACCGACACTCTCCCACTGATAATCTCCCACTGACACCTTGCGGTCGCCAGTTAAAAACATTTAAGCTTTCTTTTGTTCTCATTAATTACAAACAAAAGCCTTTCAAAGACTTGTTTGATCCGAGGATCAGAGAGAAAATGTCTTTGATGCGAGGATCATGTGAAGCAGAAACTCCAGTAATAGTCAGTAATTATCTTTTGTTTGTCAGAAGTGATAGTCTTTTGTTTTTCTTGAAGTGTTAGTCTTTTGTTTTTCTTGAAGTGATAGTCTTTTGTTTTTCCTGAAGTGATAGTCTTTTGTTTTTCTTGAAGTGATAGTCTTTTGTTTTTCTTGAAGTGTTAGTCTTTTGTTTTTCCTGAAGTGATAGTCTTTTGTTTTTCTTGAAGTGATAGTCTTTTGTTTTTCTTGAAGTGATAGTCTTTTGTTTTTCTTGAAGTGTTAGTCTTTTGTTTTTCTTGAAGTGTTAGTCTTTTGTTTTTCTTGAAGTGATAGTCTTTTGTTTTCTTGAAGTGTTAGTCTTTTGTTTTTCTTGAAGTGTTAGTCTTTTGTTTTTCTCGAAGTGATAGTCTTTTGTTTTTCTTGAAGTGATAGTCTTTTGTTTTTCTTGAAGTGATAGTCTTTTGTTTTTCTTGAAGTGTTAGTCTTTTGTTTTTCCTGAAGTGTTAGTCTTTTGTTTTTCTTGAAGTGTTAGTCTTTTGTTTTTCCTGAAGTGTTAGTCTTTTGTTTTTCTTGAAGTGTTAGTCTTTTGTTTTTCCTGAAGTGATAGTCTTTTGTTTTTCTTGAAGTGTTAGTCTTTTGTTTTTCTTGAAGTGATAGTCTTTTGTTTTTCTTGAAGTGTTAGTCTTTTGTTTTCTTGAAGTGTTAGTCTTTTGTTTTCTTGAAGTGTTAGTCTTTTGTTTTTCCTGAAGAGTTAGTCTTTTGTTTTTCTTGAAGTGTTAGTCTTTTGTTTTTCTTTAAGTGTTAGTCTTTTGTTTTTCTTGAAGTGTTAGTCTTTTGTTTTTCTTGAAGTGATAGTCTTTTGTTTTCTTGAAGTGATAGTCTTTTGTTTTTCTTGAAGTGATAGTCTTTTGTTTTCTTGAAGTGATAGTCTTTTGTTTTCTTGAAGTGATAGTCTTTTTGTTTTCTTGAAGTGATAGTCTTTTGTTTTTCCTGAAGTGATAGTCTTTTGTTTTTCCTGAAGTGTTAGTCTTTTGTTTTCCATAGTTTGACATTATTCTGGCATTTTTAAGATCATTTATGAATACTTTCTATGAGTTATTCGTTTATACATCTCATTCATGTATACGTTCCACTCTCAAGTCATACATATGCATACGTACATAAAACATATATAAATGTATGTATGTGTAAAGAAACTACACACACACACACACACACACCACTCTCTCTCTCTCTCTCTCTCTCTCTCTCTCACACACACACACAAGGGGACACAGTTGGAAGTTGAAGACACAGATGAATCACAGGGATGTTAGGAAGTATTTCTTCAGCCACAGAGTAGTCAGGAAGTGGAATAGTTTGGGAAGCGATGTAGTGGAGGCAGGATCCATACATAGCTTTAAGCAGAGGTATGATAAAGCTCACAGTTCAGGGAGAGTGACCTAGTAGCGACCAGTGAAGAGGCGGGGCCAAGAGCTCGGACTCGACCCCTGCAACCTCAACTAGGTGAGTACGCACACACACACACACACACACACACACACACACACACACACACACACACACACACACACACACACAGGCAAGAACCAAACAGTGCTACCAACTGCGTGTTTGCCTTGGTAGTGTGGTTAATTGAGGGGTTCCCTGTGAAGTGTTGACTCTGGCAACACTGTAAGGGATGTAGGGATGTTGGTAGTCTGGTAGGGAAGGAAGAGGCAGAGGGGACGACAAGGGAAAAGAGGAAAGGGCAAAAGATAGGGAAGGAATGGTGGATGGCTGAAGGGATAAAGAAAAATGGCAGGGAGAAGAGGATATAGCTGAGAGATACATGGATGGGGAATAGGAAGGAGAGGTGGGAAGGAATGTTTTTCCAGCTCTACCCAGTATTTCCTTTCAGTCTTGAGAAAGTGTGAGAAATTTGAGAGGTTCAGCGATTCTTCGTCTCTCCCTGCTGAGGAAGCACCTCTCTTTTTCCGATCTGCATCTTCTCTTTCTCTTAATGGTATGAATTAGCAGCAGCACAACCCTAGTGCCATCAGCTCATCTTCTCTAGGCACTGGTTTAAATTCATGTCACAGTGTGTTCACTAAAGTTGTGTTACGCCCCTCGCTGGTAGAACTACTCGGTCAAGTATTATGTATGTGTTTTATTGGCTTTTTCACGTAATATATCATCTCTATCTCCACTGGTAGCTAAAATGGAGATACTGTACTTTATATTATTCGCTGCCTGGCTGGCGGGGTGAGTGGACATGTACAGCGCCCCTCTTCTGTCTACTTAGCGAGCTTGAAGGTGTGGAAATATTTACCAGTGTGTGGCGATGCATCAACACGGTTGGCATTGAGCTTCTATGTGGGGCGATCATGCAGGATTCAGCGCATGTGTTGCTCCCGGCTATCATATCATAGATGATGCGGTTTTGTACGGTGCAGCCCTGAATGGTAATTTCAGGATGTTTGTAAAAGTGTTGTCAGTGCAGGTGTACGAAACGTTCATTGACTGTTATCAGGATATATGACCGTTATCAGCAATCAAGTGGGTGCCTGCATGATTGATGTCTCTCGACAGTATACATGGATAACACTGCGGAATGTTTCATTCGAGGCTGATGAGGCTGACCTCCGTAATGTGTTCTGGCATCATCCATGTATCACAACAAGGCAGGTGGGTGTCTGGGGCCTACGCTGGTTTAGTGACGGGGACCTTTACCCTAAAGATGATGCTGCGCCACCCGATCCCTTCATACGTTTTTCTAGATGACTTCAAAATGCAGATCATTGTTACATATGCTGAGCAACGTCGTACGTGTAGACTGTGTGGAGAATATGATCATATGGCTGCTGAGTGCGGCAAACAAGGACAGCCTCGGGGGATGAACCGGGGTGGAGAGCCAGCACGAGAGCGGGTGGAGCTCCATCAGGAACAGCCGGATGGACGTGGGCGTGGTCGTTTGTGGAGCGAGGAGGTGGAGGCAAAGGTGGAAGTGTTGGTCGCGGAAACAGTATCTAACAAGCCAACTGGTCTGCTGGTGGTGCAGCAGGCATGTGGGGAGGAGCAGGTGGAAGCGGACGCCGAGGAACTCGATGCAGCGCTGGAGACAGAGTTGCAGTCCATGTTTCAGTCCACAGAGGAGGGTTCCCTGGAAGTGCAGCTGGACAGTTTGGGGGTGAAGCCTGCGGCAGAGATGAAGGTGATTGGTCCGGAGAGTGTTGGTGCTCACTGCGTGGACGTGAGGGCCGATTGTGCTGTGGAGCAGCGGACGGTGGACATGGAAGACTCTAGCATGGAGGAGGAGGTAGTGGGGAGGAAGAGGGTGGCGGCCTCGGACTCGGACGAAGTGTTGACCCCTGCGCTACAGCTGGGGAAGAAGAACTAGGTTGAAGGAGTCAGAAGTGCGAGCAGCGGGAGGTAGAACCAACGGGAGGTTCACAGGGGCGCCGGTACAGTGAGTTGTGATCGAGGCAAAGGAGGTAATAAAGGTGCCACTGGGAATGCAAAAAGCACAGTGGGGCAGAGAGGGAGGAAATCTTAAGTCGCCAGCCTCAGATGTATGACACTCAATGTAAATGGTTTGCGTGTATGTGCTAAGCTTGCTTGGTTTAGGGCCTTTCTGTCTCAGCATCGCGTGGATGTGTTCATTCAAGAACCCAACTTTAAAGACTGAAGTGTATTGGAAATGACTGGATATCAGGTGTTTGCTGTACCATCTGACTGATTGAAGGGAGGTGTGGCAATCTTGGTCAGGGAGGCAAGGCCGTTTGTGTTGCTTAGGAGTGGGGGGGGGGCGAGAGAAGGGTCCTGCATGTGGAGGGTTGGTGGATGGATGAGCGCGTGTCTCTTGTGTGCGTGTATGCTCCGGCAGAAAGTGATGTGCGAGTGAAGTCGGCCTTTGTGCGAAAGGAATTAGTGTATTTCCGTCGCCTTTTGCCGTCTGTGGCAATTGTTGGGGGAGACTGTAACTGTGAAATCCGGAGGGCAGACGTGGCACCGACGGGGGCGGGTCATATTTCGACCGCTTTAGGGGAGCTCCTTCGGGACATTCAGTTGAGAGATATGTTCGTGGGAGGATCGTGGGAGGTAGAACATACCTTTGTGAGGTCGGGGTATGGGGCGAGGCTGGACAGGATTTATGTCACGTCGAGGGTGAACCTTGTGTCTCTGCGCACTGTCAAGGCGGCGTAATCAGACCACCGAGCAGTCGTGGTGGAGGAAATACGAGCTATCAGATTATTTCAAGGATCAGCTGCGGATTTGTTACGGAGGGGGGCGGTGTCGGGGGTATACCCGGTGTAGAGATACAGGAGTTGAAGGGGAGGATAAGGGATATACAGAATGGGCAGTTTGAGGCTGTACAGGTGCAGGCAGGTGTCAAAGGGGTGTTATGGGGAGACAGACCTTCAGCGTGTGCTGCTGCGAGGGCAGCAGAAGAGGTGGTAAGCTACCACGCGATACAGTTGGAAGTGCAAAGTATGGTGGAAGGTTATCGGGAGGGTCAAATGCTGCAGACGATGGAGGGAATGGAGGCGTATGTGGACAGGTTGTACGAGGGATATTGGAAAGGTCGAGGCGTGGAGGGGGTGGATTTGAGAGGGGGGGAGAATACCGTGTAATCGGGGGAGTGATAGACAAGCGCTGAGTGGTGTAATTGAGGAGGAAATCTGGAGGGCACTGACGGTGATGAGTAGAGGAAAGGCTCCAGGTTTGGACGGCCTACTGGGCGAATTTTACATGCAGTATTGGGGAATAATGAGGGGGTTTTGGTATGGCTGTTGAATGCAATGAAGGAGGTGGAAAAGTTGGGGGAACAGCAGGCAACTGCGGTGGTGGTGTTGGTGCCGATGGGGGCGTTGCAGAGGTCCTTTCGGGACTACAGAGCCACATTGCGCTGATTATAAGATATTTGCGAAGGTGTTGGGGAATTGGATGAAGTGTATTGTGGATAGGGTCGTCTCACCGAGTCAGTATGGCTTACCAGGAAGGTCGATGTTGATGGGGCACAGGGTCATAAAAGGATTTGTGGAGGTAAGAGAGGTGGGGAGGGGGGGTCGTCGTTGGCTTTGGACTGGAAGAGAGCTTACTACAAGGTGGAATGAAAGGCTTTGTGGGGTATTCTCCTTAAGCAGGGGTTCGGGGAGGAAGTAGTGGGGTGGGTGGAAATGCTGTACAAGGGAGCGCGAGTTAGGTTGCAGGTTAATGGTCAGGTGGGGGGGCGGTGGTAATGGGGAGGGGACTCCAGCAGGGGTGCCCGATTTTGCAGATCTTGTTTGCGTGTGTGTGCAGGACCCTTTTTACAGGTTAGTAGAGGAACGGGTATGTGGGGGGACGGGGGAAGGAGGTCAGAATTGGCCAGGGTTGGTGGGATATTTAGAAGACGTGACTATACTGGTGGATGAGCAAACGTGGCTGGGATGGTTGGGGAGGTGGTCAGGATGTTTGGGGGAGCGACGGGAATGGAAGATAACGTGGATAAATCGACGATAATGGCACTGGGAGCACGGGGGAATCGAGTGGAGTGGGGATGCTTAGTGGTGAAGCGGATTGCCAGAAGTTTACTGATTTGTGGGATTGTTTATCGGGGGACCGGACTGGGGCACGGGAGGCCAACTCAGACAGGGTAGTGGAACAGGTTGAGAATAGACTGGGAGCGTTACGTCCGTATCACTTGACCCTTCAGAGAGCGATAGTGGTGAACGTATTGCTATATATCAAGATATGGTACATGGTGAACGTGTACCCACTAACGAGGCCGGCGATCACACGTATACAGAGGAAGGTGTTTTGATTCTTATGGGGCTCGAGTTGTGACTGGTTGAGGAGGGAGGGGGTGATGTTGCCTGTGCGTCAGGGGAGATTGGGACTCCTGGACCTGTGGAAGCGGGTCAAATGCGTGTTCATTAGACGAGAGGTGTTGAGAGTGGGGTGCTTGCAGGGGGAGAATCTGGAGAGGGTGGATGAAATGATGGGGCGCATGTACAGGAGAGAGGAGTTGAGGGAATGTGAGAAACTATTACGCATTATGGTGATGACTAGAGAGCCTGGGAAAATGCAGGTGGGGGTACTGAATAGGGCGTTAGTAGGCAAGGTAGTGGCGTCGGTAGTGGGGATGTTTCCAATGTATTATTGGGGGGACATTTGGCTTTGCATTAGTAAGTTAAGGATCCGACCTAGGGTGAGGGAGGTGATGTACCATTTCCTGCACGGAATTCTGCCTACAGGTGAGGGATAGAAGGGTTGTTAGGGAGGGGGGTATCAGGGAATGGATGAGTAGGGTGTTGGCGAGGGTGGGGGGGAGGAGGGTGTCCGTTTCGAGGGCGCTCAGTTTACATGTGGGGGAAGGAGGGTGTCCATCTTGAGGGCACTCAGTTTGCGTGTGGGGGATAGGAGGGTGTCCGTCTTGAGGGCACTCAGTTTACATGTGGGGGGAGGAGGCCGAGGGAGTGGCACGGGCAGTAGTGTATGTGATAGTGAATATCGTTTATATCTCCTGGGGCATGTAGGATGGTAGACACTACCATGGTTCTTAGAATAATGGACTACCATAGCAAGAAGATGATAAAGAACACGTGTAACACCTGGATAACTTCATGTGATACGCAGGTGTTGCACATGTGTCTTCAGTTGTTGATAACCATTCACTCCATTACTGATATTCTCCTCCACTCCATCTCCACTCCATTACTGATATTCCCCCCTCACTCCATCTCCACTCCATTACTGATATTCCCCCCTCACTCCATCTCCACTCCATTCCTGATATTCCCCCCTCACTCCATCTCCACTCCATTACTGATATTCCCCCTCACTCCATCTCCACTCCATTACTGATATTCCCCCCTCACTCCATCTCCACTCCATTACTGATATTCACCCCTCACTCCATCTCCACTCCATTATTCATATTCCCCCCTCATTCCATCTCCACTCAATTACCGATCCTTTCTCACTCCATCTCCCTTCCACTGTTCCTTTCAGACTCCATCCATCAATTTCTCCACCAATAAACCGTTCTCCCTTCTTTTCTCCATCCCATTTCTTTTCTCCCTATGTTCTCCTAATCTCTCAGTATCACTTCCTCCCCTCCCTGCCTCCCCCCGCTCCCCCCTCTCCCCCTCTCCCCCCTCCTCTGGCCCTCCCTTGCATAATTTATTTATAGACGAACTTTGTGTCATCAATATTTCAAGTTGTTTATTTCGGATTCACGAGTGGGGGTGGGGGATGGGGGGGTCAGGGAGGGGGTCAGGGATGGGGGTCAGGGATGGGGGGGTCAGGGAGGGGGGTCAGGGAGGGAGGGTCAGGGTGGGAGTCAGGGTGGGGGGTTGTGAGAGGGAGGGTTTGTATGAAGATAAAGCTTCCTTGGAAATTTAACTGGACCATCTTTAAAATAGCGAAATGCGTGGTTGAGAGAGAGAGAAAGAGAGAGAAAGAGAGAGAGAGAGAGAGAGAGAGAGAGAGAGAGAGAGAGAGAGAGAGAGAGAGAGAGAGAGAGAGAGAGAGATTCTAGGTCTGGAACATGTTCGTACAGCGTAATAATAGCCAACGAAATAGTCAGTTGGACAAATGAAATGGCTGGCCCCACAGATGGCTCCAATTTCATCCTGTTCCCTATCTGTATGTAGGTAACACCTGATGTAGGTAACACCTGATGTAGGTAACACCTGATGTAGGCAACACCTGATGTAGGTAACACCTGATGTAGGTAACACCTGATGTAGGCAACACCTGATGTAGGTAACACCTGATGTAGGTAACACCTGATGTAGGTAACACCTGATGTAGGTAACACCTGATGTAGGTAACACCTGATGTAGGTAACACCTGATGTAGGCAACACCTGATGTAGGTAACACCTGATGTAGGCAACACCTGATGTAGGTAACACCTGATGTAGGTAACACCTGATGTAGGTAACACCTGATGTAGGTAACACCTGATGTAGGTAACACCTGATGTAGGTAACACCTGATGTAGGTAACACCTGATGTAGGTAACACCTGATGTAGGTAACACCTGATGTAGGTAACACCTGATGTAGGTAACACCTGATGTAGGCAACACCTGATGTAGGTAACACCTGATGTAGGTAACACCTGATGTAGGTAACACCTGATGTAGGTAACACCTGATGTAGGTAACACCTGATGTAGGTAACACCTGATGTAGGTAACACCTCTTAGTTTGTAAATAAAGGTAGGAAACTTAACCTAACCTTGTCTAATATTGTGTGAGTGAAAGGGACACACACACACACACACACACACACACACACACACACACACACATACACACACACACACACACACACACACACACACACACACACACACACACACACACACACACACACTCATTACAGCTGTGTCCCAGTAGGCTGGCAGAGCCTGGACTAGTGGGTAAGATGCACACTCAACTTCCTCAAAGACTCTGGTAATCAACTCATAAGGGAAATCAAGAATCCCAGGGCAGTCAGTTTCTTGTTCCAGCGCCTCAGTGTTACACGCCAGAGAGGGAATGCCTGTTGCAGCCTAAGCACTGACACACACAGGATTGTGTCAGTGATGGAAGACACACACACACACACACACACACACACACACAGGATTGTGTGAGTATTAGACACTAACCCCCCAAGGGGGATTACTACCGTCCTGCCAAATGAGTGTGAAAGAGACACCTATGATTGTAGTACACAATGTTAAGATTCGTAAACAAGTGAAATAACAGATACATCTTGCTACTTACACATAGTTCAGTGCTACACATGCAATTATACATGTATGTATATCCATAATTCTGAGTTTTCTTACGTTACATTTGTTCTTGTTCTTTTATCTCCCTGGGAAGGGAGAAGAATCCTCCCTCAGGGAGAAGAATCCTACCTCGGGGAGAAGAATCCTACCTCATGGAGAAGAATCCTACCTCAGGGAGAAGAATCCTACCTCAGGGAGAAGAATCCTCCCTCAGGGAGAAGAATCCTCCCTCAGGGAGAAGAATCCTCCCTCAGGGAGAAGAATCCTCCCTCAGAGAGAAGAATCCTCCCTCAGGGAGAAGAATCCTACCTCAGGGAGAAGAATCCTCCCTCAGGGAGAAGAATCCTACCTCAGGGAGAAGAATCCTACCTCAGGGAGGCGGCAGGAGTCTTCTCTGTGATCGTATTACCTTCGACCTCCTCCTCTATTCTGCAACATTGCAAGGCCCTGATTTGTTGATTGCAACACGAAAGGCCTAGAGCTGCCATTCAACTCCCCCCGTGGTTGTCTTATGTAATATATATATATATATATATATATATATATATATATATATATATATATATATATATATATATATATATATATATATATATATATATATATATATATATATATATATATATATATATATATATATGTCGTGCTGAATATGTAAAACTGGTCAATTAGCAAGAACTCATTTAAAATTAAGTCCTTTCTGAAATTTTCTTTTATACGTTTAAAGATATATTTTTTTCATTAATGTTAATGTAAAAAATTTTAATTTTGCACCAAAAGAATCTTAGGAAACTTACCTAACCTTATTGTAACAAGAGCAATTTATTTTAGCCTAACCCAACTAAATATATTTTAGATTTGTTTACAATAATTTAATACTAAACAAACACAGTGAAATATATTTTTTTCGTTAGGTTCAGAATGATTTTGGCGAAATTATTGCATACACAAATTTTCACTTGTCCTATATGGCAAGATGAGCGTTGCTATTTAAGCCAAGATCGCAAGTTCTGCCTATTCGGCACGACATATATATATATATATATATATATATATATATATATATATATATATATATATATATATATATATATATATATATATATATATATATATATATATATATATACATATATTATAAAGCAATAGTGCATTATTCACAAACTTAATTACTTCGTATTGAACATGATAAATTTAATTGCTATTGGGAAAATTAATGTTTGGAGAGTAAGGGAAGGAATGATGGCAGGATTATTATGTTTAATTATTTTCCTTTTGTCTCATCTTCTGTGCTCTTCTCTCTCTCTCTCTCTCTCTCTCTCTCTCTCTTTCTCTCTCTCTCTCTCTCTCTCTCTCTTTCTCTCTCTCTCTCTCTCTCTTTTACACAGGGTTTGACAAGGTTAGGTTAAGGATCCTAACTTTATTGACAAGCTAAGAGCTGTTACCTACATCAGCTCATTTGAAAGCATTTTTATTGTTATGAGACATACAAGTAGGGAACAGGATGAAGTTGGAGCCATCTGTGGGCCAGCATTTTCATGTGTTCAACTGACTTTATCTCGTTGACATCATTATGCTGTACGAATGTGTTCCATACTCGAGTCATCCTGGGTATATATGATCTCAGATGGAGTGATGTTCTGGAGAAGGGTACAGCCAGAGTGAAGTTACTGCTGGCTGCCCGTCCTGTGGCATAAAAGCTTGTTTCACGCTGTCCTCGAAGTGGATCCAAGTGTGGTACTTTGACAATATTGGCCTTGTACATAACAGTAAGGCCACCCACATCCCTCCTATGTTGAAAGCTGTCTGTCTGTCTGTCTCTCTCTGGCTTTTAGTTCTTCACCGCCTTTCCTATACATATCCTTCCTTCACCCACCTCCTCCTCCATTTCCCACCTCCTCTTCCTGTCTCTTCCATCTTCTCCTCATCCCTCTCCCACCTCCTCTTCCTGTCTCTTCCATCTTCTCCTCCTGCCTCTCCCACCTCCTCTTCCTGTCTCTTCCATCTTCTCCTCCTGCCTCTTCTACTCCTAAGATACCTTTAAAATCCACGCCTAGTAACCGGTGTGTGTGTGTGTGTGTGTGTGTGTGTGTGTGTGTGTGTGTGTGTGTGTGTATGTGTGTGTATGTGTGTGTGTTTGTGTGTACTCACCTATTTGTGGTTGCAGGGGTCGAGACCCGCCTCTTCACTGTGTGCGTCACACACACACATAGATGCTGTTATTGCGTCAGCTGGTGTAAAAATGTTTCATCATGGCTTGCATGATCACTCCCACATGCTGTCTTGAGTCACACTATGTATCATTCTTCCTCTCTCTCTATCACTCTTCGCTCTCCATATGTATCCTCTCGATTTCTTCCCTCTTTCCTCCATTTTTCTCTCTCGTTATGTTTTTCTCTCCTCTCTCTCTCTCTCTCTCTTACTCTTACATCTAATTATTATTAATTACTATTATTATTATTTAATTATTATTATTATTATTAATATTATTATTATTATTATTATTATTATTATTATTATTATTATTATTATTATTATTATTATTATTATTATTATTATTACCACCTCTTGTTATCAACACCTCCTTCTTCTCTTCTTTCCTCCCTTCTTTCCTCCCTTCTTCCCTCCCTCCCTCCCACTCCATTTATCTAATTTATCACCAACAATAACCAATAATTCACAACTCTCACCTCTGGGACACACTGACTAATACTCTCCTATTATCGTCCTGACTTTCTGAGTAATTTAATTCAGTTGGTCCTCAAAATTAATTTTTTAAGTTACCCCCAAAATTAACTTAATTTACCTTCAAAATTTACTTAAGTTAGCCTCAAAATTAACTTGCTTTAGTTATACTATTCGAAAAGGAGAGAGAGAGAGAGAGAGAAAGAGAGAGAGAGAGAGAGAGAGAGAGAGAGAGAGAGAGAGAGAGAGAGAGAGAGAGAGAGAGAGAGAGAGAGAGGTTTATCTGCTGTTTGTGACAGTGATGGAACACATTTACAGACACGTCATTTGTATTTTCTTTCAGTATCCAGACAACAGGAAGAATTGTGCTGTGGAATAGTCACTCTTCTAACTCACACACACACACACACACGGGGCCAGGAGCTGCGCCTCTACCCCTGCAACTACAAATAGGGGAACACACACACACACACACACACACACACACACACACACACACACACACACATACACACACACACACACACACACACACACACACACACACACACACACACACACACACACACACACACACACACACACACAGTATGCAACACCTGTTTGGAACCCACACTTGGTCAAGCACGTCAAGAAATTAGAGAAAGTGCAAAGGTTTGCGACAAGGTTAGTTCCAGAGCTAAGAGAACTGTCCTGCGACGAAAGGTTAAGGGAAATCGGCCTGACGACACTGAAGGACAGGAGGGTTAGCGGAGACATGATAACGACATACAAAATACAGCGTGGAATAGAGAAGGTGGACAGAGGATGTTCCAGAGAGTTAACACAGAAACAAGGGGTCACAACTGGAAGTTGAAGACTCGGATGAGTCAAAGGGATGTTAGGAAGTATTTTTTCAGCCAAAGAGTAGTCAGGAAGTGGAATAGTCTTTCAAGTGATGTAGTGGAGGCAGGAATCATACATAGCTTTAAGATGAGGTTGGATAAAGCTCATGGAGCAGGGAGAGAGAGGAACTAGCAGCATTCAGTGAAGAGGCGGGGCCAGAAGCTGAGTTTCGACCCCTGCAAGGTGAGTACAATTGAGTACACACACACACACACACACACACACACACACACACACACACACACACACACACACACACACACACACACACACACACACACGCACACACACACACAAACAAACACACACACACACAAACAAACACACACACATACACACGAGGCTAGGAGCTGCAACTCCACCCCTTGAACCACAAATAGGTGACCGCATACACACACACACACTCACACACACACGGAACCAGGAACTGCTATTCGACCCCTGTAGCCACAAATAGGTGAGTACACCCTCCCCACACACACATACACACACACGTATAATCAAGTCAACAAGCATTCCCATAAACACCCCAGACAACCACCACTAATTTACCTTGCCTCCTCCTCCTGTTCCTCCTTTCTCCCCTCCCCACTTCCCTTATTCCTCCACTCCCCCTCCTCTCCTCTCTTTACCATCAGGGTATAACACTCACTTCACCCTGGTATAATTGTACTGCCACCGACACCAGGTTGGCTGATAGTCTCGTTGGTTTCCCGTGTATCTCTCGCCTTTAGTGACAAAACACTCAGTAATTGCCAACCAGACGGCAGCTTCCAGGTCTTCATAGTTCCTGGAATATGGAAATATTAGATCGCTGAAAGTCTCAACTTTGCAAGCCGCTCAGTGACTAAAAGATCAGCCTTTTAAAGCAACTATTCTCTTATCGGCTTCAGGTCTGGAATCTAAACTGGAAGATCATTCTTCCAGATCATCCGTCCTTGGCTCTGGGAGAAGAGTTCCAGGATGTTTTGAAGGTCATTCTTTCAGATCATCCGTCACTATCTCTGGAAAAAGCGTTCTAGAGTGTCTTGAAGGTCACTCTTTCAGATAATCTGTCCTTGGCTCTGGAAGAGGAGACATAGGGTGTCTTAAGGGTTACTCTTCCAGATCATCCATCCTTATCTCTGGAAGAGGAAATACAGGGTGTACTGATCTTTATCAGTTGGTTCCAAGTGGAAAAGATTTTTTAAGGCAATTAGTTCATGACCCACATTTTTATGATTTCGTTAAGGTTATTTCAGACCATTCTATTTACAAGAATGATGACTAGGGATGACCTATGATGACCTGGACTACAATGACCTGGTTATTGAAAGCTATCTTTCAAAGACCCTACTTCCGGACCTACCATAGTTGTGTCTGAAAGCTGAAAAAGACCAGAACTACCATAGTTGTGTCTGGAGGCTGGAAAGATCCATTGCTTATCTGCTGTCATGACATCTGGGAAATATATACGTGTGTTGCCACCTGGAATATCTGGCTCATAGTATTAAAGGTGCACAAGTGTGCGGTTGCCACCTGTTGGAGCCGGGTTCGAGCAGTATGATTTCTTGTTTACAACAGTTGGAAGTTCACCATGGTGTGTAATGTGAGTTTTCTCTCTGAGTAGCAGCAACAACAACCACTTGTGTGTGTGTGTGTGTGTGTGTGTGTGTGTGTGTGTGTGTGTGTGTGTGTGTGTGTGTGTGTGTGTGTGTGTGTGTGTGTGTGTGTGTGTGTGTGTGTTTGTGTGTGTGTGCGTGCGTGCGTGCGTTTTTATCTCAGTCATGTTTACCGCATCCCACAGCTCTCATCCCACAGCTTCCTTTCCATAGCTGTCATCCCACAGCTTCCTTTCCATAGCTGTCATTCCACAGCTTCCTTTCCACAGCTGTCATCCCACAGCTTCCATTCCACAGCTGTCATCCCACAGTTTCCATTCCATTGCTGCCATCCGACAGCTGACATTCCAGGGCTTCCATTCCAGCGCTGCCGTCCTGGACCTGTCCGGAGACACTCTCATATATTACCCGAAATATACATGTAAAAATATTACAGTAATATCTTCTCTCGCCATATTACCTCGAAGAGTATTGCCTTATACAGCAAAAATATCTGTAATATTGATCTTAAAATCCCTAATACCTCTCCTGTAGCGCCTTATACATAGATATCTGTAATACTGATCGTAATGTGACTAATACCTTACTTGTAGCGCCTTATACAACAATAGTATCTGTAATATTGATCTTAAAGTAATTAATACGTCTCTTGTAGTGCCTTATACAGCTGTATATTCAATATCTCTGAGAAAACTCTGATATTATCTGGAGTAGTTAGTATGTATATCCAGTAGTTATTAAATCTGCGGTAGTTTGAGTAGAATATTCGGAATACTTTCAATGTTTAGAATATCGAGGTGTGGAATATCGAGGTGTGGAATATCGAGGTGTGGAATATCGAGGTGTGGAATATCGAGGTGTGGAATATCGAGGTGTAGAATATCGAATTCTAGAATATCGCGATATAAAATAGCTGTAATATTTATAATAACTGGAATTCCTAGATCTAAAACATTCTAGATCTAAACATTCTAAAACATTCTAGGTCTAAAAAATTTCTAGATCTAAAACATTCATAATATTGAAAATATCCAAATTATCTAGAATATTCAGGACATCTAAATTCTAGAGTATCTGGAGCATAATTTCTAACACTAACGTTTGGCTAAATGTGTTTGCCTACTTGTACCTACCTATTTTCTATTCTTGGGGGTCGAGTCACACGACACTTGGGTATAGGAGGGCAATGTGATTAAATCTCAAGGGGGGAAGAGTGTCTCTAAACCCTGGGATCAAGAGCCCTTCACCAGCAGGAAGGTCCTTGTAGACCTGCTTCCCCAAAGCACCTAACGACCCAGAACTACCTTCAATTTGCTCCTAATTACCAAGGCTGTATTGATGAGGTTACTGGGATGGTCCTTATGATCAGCAGCTCTGCTTATAACACTGATGAAGGCTTTAGATGTTGATGAAACGACTCTACAGCCCTAATTGGACGTTAAATTGTTACGAGAGGTCGTGCCGGCAGACAGCAGGGTTATACCGGCTGTCTAACAACACCAGGCTTGTTACTGCCGACATCTTAACAACCTTGTTGCACTTGGTATGTACACCGAGGTATATATCTCTGTATATATACTGGATGGTGTGTGTGTGTGTGTGTGTGTGTGTGTGTGTGTGTGTACACTGAAAGAGGTATCTCTCTGTGTATATATACACTGAAAGGTGTGTGTTTGTGTATATACACAGGGTAGTGTGTGTATATATACACTGCAAGGTGTGTATATCTGTATATACACAGGGTGGTGTGTGTGTATATATATACACTACAAGGTATGTGTGTATCTGTATATACACAGGGTGGTGTGTGTGTGTCTGTGTATATACACAGGGTGGTGTGTGTGTGTGTCTGTGTATACACGTAAGGCGCTTATTTCTCGTTATGTACACCGAGAAATGTGTGTGTATACACTGTGTGTATTTCTGTGAGTACACCGATAAATGGGTACATATATATACAACAGTAGGTATGTACGTTTCGATGTATATACATACAACTTCAACACAACACCTGCACACATATAAAACAGTGGTAATACAAGCAGTATTACAAGCCCTTGTATTTTCTTAACCACTTTATCTATAAAAAAACCCTCAATAACATTATTACTATTACCCACTTTACTAAATTAATCAGAGAAGTAATTAATGTGTGGGAGGGTGAACAATATTAACATTAACTGGAATATTAATTAATAAAATGTATACACATTAAGTGTGTATTATTAGGGAGGCGGTGGGGAAAAGGGTTCGCGTGTGTATTTATGCTGTTAGGTTAGGTAAGGTTTGTCAGGAAAGAGGACAAGTGTTCCCTGACGCGGGCGTTAATCAGGCAGCTAGCCAGTCAAGGTAGTGGAACGGAGTGTGCTCACCTAGTGGTTGCAGGGGTAGAGTCATAGCTCCTGGCACCGCCAGGAGTTTGGCTTCTGAGATGGGGGTTCGGTTCACAGGTGCTCCTTGTTCAGTTCTTGGTAGTTAAGTAAATCTTTAATCATTCCGTGATGATTTAGGTGGTGATAGTGGAGCTGGAGTCTGACACTGTCTCCAGCACCACTAACACCAGCTCCAATAACTCCAGCACCAACATGACTAACACAACATCACTACCACAGCACCACTACACCACTCACACCAGTACCACTAACACCAGTACCACCATCATCAGCTCCAGCACCAACACTACTACCACAACCACCACTAACACAACTCACACCAGCACCACTAACACCAGCATCCCTAACACTAACACCAACACTAACGTAAGTACCATTAACACCGGCACGACTCAAGCAACTCACACCAACACCACTACCAATAACACCAGTACCAGCACCACTAACTCCATCACCACAAACACCAATGTAGGCAGAAGGTAGGTAGGCAGTAGCCTTCCAGGAAGGATGAAGCAATACCACTTAAATAAGACTCAACTGGAAATCTCAAATGTTTTCCAGTCTGACAACATTGCTGATTTTAATCTCACGAACAGGTAAGATGACAGATAAACAGACAGATATCCTTTGAATAAGTGATTTAGAAGACCGATAACTTGATAAATAGGTCACTTGTTCAACAATTGCGTATATTTATTATGGCATAAAGATATATACCAAAAATTGGGTATATTTATTATGGCATAAAGATATATACCAGTGTTGTACATTTGGTTTATCACCGATATTCTTATGTTCATGTGGGCGTCTTAGCGACTGATAATTGTGTGGTATTTCCTTGGCGACCTAGGAGAGCTGGTCCGAGACGATCCACAGAACCAGTAATGGATAACTCACTATCACCACCATCACCATCACTATCACAGACACCCTCACCAGCACCATCATTATCACCAAACCTCCAGCACATCCTATAGCTTGAACAAATGAACTGAACCGAAATCCTACGTCTCCTTCGACAGTATGCTTAGCGCTCTCAGCAATAGAAAAAAAAATCCCCTAGCCTACCCCTCCACGACGTCCTCCTTCTGCAGCAGCAGCACCTAACACCTTCAGTACCTCCTTCACGTCTTACTCCTTCAATTAACACCCCTAGTCAAGATCATCTCCGTGTTCAGCTGGGGACGAGGCTGCCAACACCCGCTTCATCACTGGAAGACAGAGAACCTCGGGGGAGTAGTTCACACCCCCTGTGGTAGCCTTATAAGGCTAGACTACAAGGTCTGGGGGAACAAGGTCTGAAGGAACAAGATCTGGGGGAACAAGGCTTGGGGGAACAAGGTCTGGGGAAACAAGGTCTGGGGAAACAAGGTCTGGGGGAAACAAGGTCTGTGGGAACAAGGTCTGGAGAAACAAAGTCTGGGGAAACAAGGTCTGGGGAAACAAGGTCTGGGAAAACAAAGTCTGGAGAAACAAGGTCTGGGGAAACAAGGTCTGGAGGAACAAGGCCTGGAGGAACGAGGTCTGGAGGTACAAGGTCTGGAGGAGTGTGTGTTACGAGGCCAGGGAGGAGAGACTAGCCCAGCGGGTTTCCACACCAACAGGAGTTGTGAGGCGATAAACTCTTCCTCAGGAAGATGCTAGAGAGAGAGAGAGAGAGAGAGAGAGAGAGAGAGAGAGAGAGAGAGAGAGAGAGAGAGAGAGAGAGAGAGAGAGAGAGAGAGAGAGAGAGAGAGAGAGAGAGAGAGTGAGAGAGAGAGAGAGTTTGTAATAGGAGGATTGGGAGAATCAGATAGAGAGGAGAGACAAAAAAAATAGGTAAAGAAAGAGAGAAGGTGAAATAAAATAAGAAATATGAAAGAGTAGAGAAAGAGAAAGTGGAAGAAATTGATGAATGTAAAATTAGTGAGTAAAAAAGAGAGAAAGCAAGGCGTAGGGGAAGAAAAAGAAGAATAAAGAAAGCAAAAAATAGCAAGATTAAGGTCATGGAAACACAAGAGAAAGCACAGTGAAAGAAACCTCTTAAAGAGAAGCATGGGATTTGCAACTCACTTTCACGAGTGGTTGAGTTGCTCGTGTGTTGCAAGGGTCGTAGCAACGCTCTTAAATAGGATCAACACTGCCATTGTCTTAGTGGGATGTGTTAGTGAAAAGACAGCACACAGCCCGGAGATGTGCTGTGGTTATGCTTAGCTAATTATTGTCTTGGCTAGAGTTTCCTGAGGCGACGCGATGCACAGCTCAGAAATGTGTTGCTGTGATGGGCTGTTTGGTGTTCTGAGAGCTGATGTTGTGATGTGCTCTTGTGTGTTCTCTGGTATGTTGTTGTGATATGCTGTTATTTGGACTCTGAACTGCTGTTGTGTGTTCTCTAATCTACTGTTGTATGTTCTCTAATCTTTTGTTGTGTACTTACCTCTTTGTGTGTTCTTGGAACTACTGTTGTGATGTTTTGTGTGTTATCTGATCTGCTGTCTAGATATACTGTGTGTATCTAACTAGTATCTGTATCTGACTTTCCCAAGCCAGGTGTGGAAACATAACTTCATTTCGGCCGGGTGTGTACAAGCTCTCACTCAAAGGTTGATGCATGAAACTGACAGCATATTAGAGTAGCTGGGGCCCCTTTTGCCATGGCTCCAATCCGACTGCCAGATTGGTTGGTACAGGTGTGTGATGAATGCTGAATATATTGTAGCATACTCAGCGCAAGCCACAGTAACGAAAACCACTTGGAGTTTTTTAGTGAGTACCTGATTATTTTGTTCCAAAGAACCTGATTATCTCCACCTCCTTCTCTTCCTCCCATCCTCCTCCATCTCTTCCCCATTCTCGTTCACATCTTTACCCTGTTCTTTTTCTCCTCCACCTCTTCTTCCTTCACCTCTTCTTGTCTTCCCCCTTTTCTTTCCACCTCCCCTCCTCTTCCTTCTCCCTCCTCTTCCCTCCTCCTCCTCCTCCTCCTCCTCCTCCTAAAACGAAGTGTTGATTCTAATTACCTGTGAAATTACTAGCCGGGTCTACGACATCCTCCTCACCACTCACACACATTTCCTTACTGCCAATACTCGACTACAGAACACTAGTGACTACAGAACACCAGTGACTATAAAACGTCAGTGAATATAGAACACCAGAGTGACTATAGAACACCAGTGTCTAATAGAACACAAGTGGCTACAGAACACCAGTGACTATAGAATACCAGTGACTAGAGAATACCATTGACTAGAACACCAGTGTCTAAAGAACACAAGTGGCTACAGAACACCACTGACTACAGAACACCAGTGACTATAGAATACCAGAGTGACTATAGAACACCAGAGTGACTATAGAACACCAGTGACTATAGAACACCAGAGTGACTATAGAACACAATATTGGCTTCTGGCTGAGGCTTTTTTCAAAACTAAGGTATGAAATTTCAGTATATATATATATATATATATATATATATATATATATATATATATATATATATATATATATATATATATATATATATATATATATATATATATAAATCAGTGAGAGCATAGAATCCCTCTCTTCCCTGCCAGGAACGACAACACGACCACGACAAGAACTGCCAGACAAGAACTGCCACCGTACTTACGTATATAGGATTATACGAAGGTGGTAGGGAGCGTGGACCCCCGCAGGAGCCAGACACTCTCCTCAAGGAGTTGTGAGGCTGTAAACATCTTGCTCGGGAACTACCCTGGGCAGGGGAAGCTGGGGAGAGTACCAGACATGTGTTGTCTTCCTAGACATGGTTAATAACAAGAGTAATAATAATAATAATAATATAATTATTATATCACTATTACTGCTATTACTACTACTGCTCCCACTACTACCGCTACTGTTCCTGCTACTACTACTACTGCTCCCACTACTACCGCTACTGTTCCTGCTACTACTACTACTGCTCCCACTACTACCGCTACTGTTCCTGCTACTACTACTACTGCTCCCACTACTACCGCTACTGTTCCTGCTACTACTACTACTGCTCCCACTACTACCGCTACTGTTCCTGCTACTACTACTACTGCTCCCACTACTACCGCTACTGTTCCTGCTACTACTACTACTGCTCCCACTACTACCGCTACTGTTCCTGCTACTACTACTACTGCTCCCACTACTACCGCTACTGTTCCTGCTACTACTACTACTGCTCCCACTACTACCGCTACTGTTCCTGCTACTACTACTACTGCTCCCACTACTACCGCTACTGTTCCTGCTACTACTACTACTACTACTGCTTCTGCTGCTACTCCTACAACTTCTACTATTATGTTACTACTACTACTACTACTGCTATTATTACTATTACTACTACAACTACTACTACTACTAGTAATGCTATTACTACTATTACTATTGCTGTTGGTGATGCCATGAAGACTTGAAGACTCTGATAAGAGTGACCTGGTGGTGAGATGCTGCTCATGTCTGCTGTGAACGTCTTAAAGTGACCTGCTCTGATGACAGGCAAAATTAACCAGCTGTGAGTGCCCGCACCATCTGAATTCACTTCCCGAGAGGGCCAAGTCAGTTTCAGCGAGTGCTGGGGCACTTTCTGTGGCATACTGACTCTTTCATGTCAAGGAAGTGACACTTTCTGTGGCATACTGACTCTTTCATGTCAAGAAAGTGACACTTTCTGTGGCATACTGACTCTTTCATGTCAAGGAAGTGACACTTTCTGTGGCATACTGACTCTTTCATGTCATGGAAGTGACACTTTCTGTGGCATACTGACTCTTTCATGTCAAGGAAGTGACACTTTCTGTGGCATACTGACTCTTTCATGTCAAGAAAGTGACACTTTCTGTGGCATACTGACTCTTTCATGTCAAGGAAGTGACACTTTCTGTGGCATACTGACTCTTTCATGTCATGGAAGTGACACTTTCTGTGGCATACTGACTCTTTCATGTCAAGGAAGTGACACTTTCTGTGGCATACTGACTCTTTCATGTCATGGAAGTGACACTTTCTGTGGCATACTGACTCTTTCATGTCAAGGAAGTGACACTTTCTGTGGCATACTGACTCTTTCATGTCAAGAAAGTGACACTTTCTGTGGCATACTGACTCTTTCATGTCATGGAAGTGACACTTTCTGTGGCATACTGACTCTTTCATGTCAAGGAAGTGACACTTTCTGTGGCATACTGACTCTTTCATGTCAAGGAAGTGACACTTTCTGTGGCATACTGACTCTTTCATGTCAAGGAAGTGACACTTTCTGTGGCATACTGACTCTTTCATGTCAAGGAAGTGACATTTTCTGTGGCATACTGACTCTTTCATGTCAAGGAAGTGACACTTTCTGTGGCATACTGACTCTTTCATGTCAAGGAAGTGACACTTTTGTTTGTCATGTTAACTCTTGTTAAGTCTTACTGGATTGTTTGATTATTTAAATGTTATTAAGCCTCTCTTATTTTCTGCATTTATTTAATATACAGCTTTATTTTCTCAAGAAGATTGTACATATTTACGCTTTACTGTTGTACATGTTAAAGTCATCTCTCCTGTAAAGCTCTTCTATAAAGCTCAAGTTTTCGTGAATACGTCTGAAAAAGTTCAACCGAATTAAATAGCACGGAAAAAGGCCTTCATATTACATGGTATTCAATTCTCGATCCGCTTTTTCAATCGCATTGACAGAAATTGCATCGTACGAAGGAGCTTCAAAGGAGCGTTGACAGTACTAAGTTTTCTAAGTAAATTTCGAAGAGTAATTCTGACCATAGATATTCATGCAAAACAAAAAAAAAACTGAGAATCATTAAAAGGAAGAACCTGCCTGAGGCTGCCATGACTTAGCAATTCATCATAACACGATGATAACAGATAACAGTGACGAGCTTCAGGACTCATCAGCCGTGGCACGAGTCCCACTCTTTCAGTACCTTCCTTGACGTTACCATAGTGCCCCTGACACTCAAGGGGCATTACCATACCATTACTAATATGGTATGGTAATGCAGCACCATGGGTCTCTGTCAGCTACACGAAACTCCACTGTACCAATGGAATTCTCTCAACAGAACTTCGATATTTAATACTACAGCATCACACAGCCAAAACTATGAATTTCTGCATGAAATTACAGATCTATGCTAATCCTGGCGTCAAATCCTTCATTTAAAAGCAGGAAACATCGATATTAGTTACATCAGTCAGGGAATCACCCACTGTTTCAGTTTTTGTGACATATGTCACGTGAAGCTGGCATAACAGAATATTGTTTGTTCTTGTTATGGCAATAACTTTTGAGCGATAGTTTTGTGTGTTATTAAGACTGCATGTCACTAACTACTACACCAGGGATATTAAGACTGCATGTCACTAACTACTACACCAGGGTTATTAAGGCTGCACGTCACTATCTACTACACCAGGGTTATTAAGGCTGCACGTCACTATCTACTACACCAGGGTTATTAAGGCTGCATGTCACTATCTACTACACCAGGGTTATTAAGACTGCATGTCATTATCTAATACACCAGGGTTATTAAGACTGCATGTCACTATCTACTACACCAGGGTTACTAAGACTGCATGTCATTATCTACTACACCAGGGTTATTAAGACTGCATGTCATTATCTAATACACCAGGGTTATTAAGACTGCATGTCACTATCTACTACACCAGGGTTATTAAGGCTGCATGTCACTATCTACTACACCAGGGTTATTAAGACTGCATGTCACTATCTACTACACCAGGGTTATTAAGGCTGCATGTCACTATCTACTACACCAGGGTTATTAAGGCTGCATGTCACTATCTACTACACCAGGGTTATTAAGGCTGCATGTCACTATCTACTACACCAGGGTTATTAAGGCTGCACGTCACTATCTACTACACCAGGGTTATTAAGACTGCATGTCACCATCTACTACACAAAGGTCATTAAGGCTGCATTTCATCTGTTCACCACCAGTCAAGAATACCTTGATTAGATTCTCAGTGTATATACCTTGAGAGTCTAATCCCATTTTTAGATATTAAAATATTCTTGACTAGTGGTAAACATATGACATACAGCCTTAATGGCCCTCGTGTACTAGACAAGCTTTAATCCTAATTAACCAACCACTTCCCCCACCTACCACCACTACACCCACTGCACTTCCCACCTACAGAGCCACTCTAATCTCTTCATTTATTCATGACTCTATGTTATACACTGGGCAAATTTTTACACAAATTGCCCAGTATACAATAGCCATGAGAAGATCATTACACCTCCCAATTTAATTTGGAAAGTCGTTTTAAAAGCTCCTTAGCTGTGGCGGTGGCCGCTAATTTCAATAATGCTAACACTATAACCATTACATCTAATATATATATATATATATATATAGATTTTTTTTTTGGAGGGGGACAGTACTGTTCCCATGGCGACGGTGTTAAGGCCAGATGATGCCTCTCTCTCTTTCTACAGCTAGGTACTCCCCCTCTCTACACCGCCAGATACTACCCCTCCCTCTCTCTACAGCCAGATCCTGCCCCTCTCTCTACAACCAGATGCTGCACCTCTCTCTACAGCCAGATGCTGCACCTCTCTTTACAGAGAGATGCTGCACCTCTCTCTACAGCCAGATCCTGCCCCTCTCTCTACAACCAGATGCTGCACCTCTCTCTACAGCCAGATGCTGTCCCTTTCTCTACAACCAGATGCTGCACCTCTATCTACAGCCAGACGCTGCACCTCTCTTTACAGAGAGATGCTGCACCTCTCTCTACAGCCAGATGCTGCACGTCTCTCTTCAGTCAGATGCTGCAACTCTCTCTACAGCCAGATGCTGCACCTCTCTTTACAGAGAGATGCTGCACCTCTCTCTACAGCCAGATACTGCCCCTCTCTCTACAGCCAGATGCTGCACCTCTCTTTACAGAGAGATGCTGCACCTCTCTCCACAGCCAGATGCTGCCCCTCTCTCTACAGCCAGATGCCGCACCTCTCTCTATAGCCAGATGCTGCCCCTCACTCTACAGCCAGATGCTGCATCTCTCTCTACAGACAGATGCTGCACCTCTCTCTACAGCCAGATGCTGCACCTCTCTCTACAGCCAGATGCTGCACCTCTCTCTACAGACAGATGCTGCACCTCTCTCTACAGCCAGATGCTGCACCTCTCTCTACAGCCAGATGCTGCACCTCTCTCTACAGCCAGATGCTGCCCCTCACTCTACAGCCAGATGCTGCACCTCTCTCTACAGCCAGATGCTGCACCTCTCTCTACAGCCAGATGCTGCACCTCTCTCTACAGCCAGATGCTACACCTCTCTCTACAGCCAGATGCTGCACCTCTCTTTACAGCCAGATGCTGCACCTCTCTCTACAGCCAGATGCTGCACCTCTCTCTACAGCCAGATGCTGCACCTCTCTCTACAGCCAGATGCTGCACCTCTCTCTACAGCCAGATGCTGCACCTCTCTCTACAGCCAGATGCTGCACCTCTCTTTACAGCCAGATGCTGCACCTCTCTCTACAGCCAGATGCTGCACCTCTCTCTACAGCCAGATGCTGCACCTCTCTCTACAGCCAGATGCTGCACCTCTCTCTACAGCCAGATGCTGCACCTCTCTCTACAGCCAGATGCTGCACCTCTCTCTACAGCCAGATGCTGCACCTCTCTCAACAGCCAGATGCTGCACCTCTCTCTACAGCCAAATGCTGCACCTCTCTCTACAGCCAGATGCTGCACCTCTCTCTACAGCCAGATGCTGCACCTCTCTCTACAGCCAGATGCTGCACCTCTCTCCGCAGCCAGATGCTGCACCTCTCTCTACAGCCAGATGCTGCACCTCTCTCTACAGCCAGATGCTGCACCTCTCTCTACAGCCAGATACTGCACCTCTCTCTACAGCCAGATGCTGCACCTCTCTCTACAGCCAGATGCTGCACCTCTCTCTACAGACAGATGCTGCACCTCTCTCTACAGCCAGATGCTGCACCTCTCTCTACAGCCAGATACTGCACCTCTCTCTAC